>NC_058408.1:122609555-122673535 GCF_002201575.2 Neomonachus schauinslandi
GGGGGGGGGAGTGAAGGGTTGGAGGGATGAACAGTTTTATCTTGAAAAAGCAAGGCATATCTGAGTGACTATATTTAGATTTTGTCTAAAAACTGTAAGAGCAGCCTGGTTTTTACAGATGGTGTGCAGTCTCTGTCTTTTACCTCTTTTGGGCATTTTCTGCCACTGCGGAGAGCCAGCTGCTTGCCAGCCCATGGGAGCCAGGAAGAGTCTCCACAGCCCTGTGGCTGTGTAGGGTTGTAAACCTTCCTCATCATCTCCAATTTCTGATATCCCCACACGTTTTTATCACATAGAATGCAGAGCAATGGGATGAGTAGCCAACAGATTCTTAATAATGATAGCAGTTGTAGCTATTAATGTTTACTAAGTCTCTACTCTGTGCCGGGAGCTGTTCTAAGCACGTTACCCATATTATTTATTCCTTGCATCGACTTAAGAGGTGAGTGCTATCATTATCATTCCCATTTTCCAGGTGGTGGAGTTGATATAATGAGCGACTGGCTTGCCTTGGGATCACACGAAGGTGGTTAGACACAGGGTCTGTGGGCCTTTCTTTCTGTATGCTGCCACACTGTTACTCCACCTGAAGGCTCTGGCTACTGCTCTGACACGGTTGATTCTGGGTTTCAAAGCCTTGAAGCTACTGGGGAAATGATACTTACTGAAATCTCAAGTCTGAGAAGGAATTTGTGCTTTGCTGTCGGATCACGTTCATTTTTCTCATTTGGTGTTCATGGCCATTTTCTACGGTAGAGCCCAGCTATTGTTATTTTTACCCTTTTACAAAAGTAAGAGACTTTGGCTAGGAGGGGTTCGGTGACAGTAATCATGCAGACCAGAAATCCCCTGCCTCTGGTTTCTCTTCTAACCTGCAGAGTAAGCCCAGTCATCTCTGAACTTCTGTCCCCACCCCCAGCCACTTTCATTTCCCCAAGTGACCTTGCTCCTTTCCTTCCCCTCAGACTGTTGCATGGCGCTTGCCTCTGCCCTGAAGGCCTGTCTGGCCTTCTCCTTCCCCTTCAGTCTGGAGCCATGCTGCCTAGGTTTGAATCCCAGCTCCACTATCTACTAACTGTGTGCCTCAGTTTCTTCCTCTGTAAAATGAAGAGAATAATAATATCTACTTCATAGGGTTATTATAAGGACTAAATGAGGGATTCATGCAAAATTCTCAGAACAGGATCTGATGCATAGTGTATGTGCTCAGTAAATGTTAGCTGTTGCGATCATTCCTTCAGGCTTCATCTTGGTTGTTAATCCCTGCGTTAAGCTTTCTCCAACCCTTTGAGCCTTAGATTAGCTCCTGTCTTGGATGTTTCTACAACACCTCACTGTTCACTCCTAAACTGTTGCTCATCACACTCATCCACATTCCTGTCGTCTGAATTGCTTCCCCCTTACCCTGACTATAATTTCTTTATCCACCTTTGGATCGGCAGTGTCTAGTGCAACAAATACTTAATAAACTAAGTATTATTATTTTAGTTGATGTTTATCCAAGAATCAGGAGGCTGGTTTAAAAGGGGACCTGTGACTTCTCTGGTTATTGTGGTGCATGGCACCATGAGCAGCGGAGTCTCCCACGACACCCTGTATGAGGTGGTGCGGGAAGTCCTGCACAGGAACCAGTGCAGGTGCTGGAAGATTTTGGAGACAGTGGAGCTGCAGATCAGCTTGAAGAACTATGACTCTTTGAAGGACAAACACTTCTCAGGCACCGTCTGGCTTAAGTCTCCTCCCCGCCCAAGTTCTCCATATGTGTTTTGGGGGACCGGCAGCACTGTGATGAGGCCAAGGCTGTGGATATTCCCCACGTGGACATTAAGGTGCTGAAGAAACTCAACAAAAATAAAAAATTAATCAAGAAGCTAGCTAAGAAGTATGATGCCTTTTTGGCTTCAGAATTTCTGATCAAGAAGATCTCACAAATCCTGGGCCCAGGCCTGAATAAGGCTGGCATGTTCTCTTCCTTGCTGACCCACAAGGAGAACATGGTGGCCAAAGTGGATGAAGTGAAGTCCACAATCAAATTCCAGATGAAGAAGGTGCTGTGTCTGGCAGTGGCCATTGGCCTGTGAAGATAACACATGATGAGCTTGTGTACAACATCTACTTGGCTGTCAATTTCCTGGTGTCATTGCTCAAGAAGAATTGGCAGAGTGTCCAGGCTTTATACATCAAGGGCACCATTGGCAATTCCCAGCATCTGTACTAAGGCACAATTTAATAAATCCTAGTGCTACGAAAACAAACAAATGAGAACTAAAAGGGGACCTATGAATATGTAATAGAGTTCCCACTGGTACATACTGTTCTTTTATGCACTCTAGTAAGACATCCCTCTAAGTGAATACACTGAGAAACGAGATGCATCCCTTCTAGGTGGATGAGCTTCAGAGCTGATGTGGTACCCATGTCAGAGTACCCAGTTCAGCCAGTCCAGCTCTGGCAGAACTTCAGCCCCCAGTCCCCATTCAGCCAGGGGCCAAACTGGAGATTTCAGATGCCTCCTAGTACAACCTTGCTATCTCTGAACAGAACATCTGGTTCCAGATATAGTGCCTCCCCAACCCCATTAAATGGCAACCTTATAGTCTGAGACAATGTACTCTGGTAATAGAAGAAAAACATACACTGCAGAGGTTGGCCCTGGGTAAAATCATAAAGTACATTAAATTTGTTTCCAGCACCCTCCCTTTCCTCTTCCTGGCATACCTTCAAAGCAATTTGACAAATATTATTGTGTGTCTACCGTTATGTCCCTATGCCAGATGTGTGGGGTATAAACAGTTTGCTCACCGTCTAGTGAGGAAGACAGATTTATATACAACCAACTCTAATCGAAACCAGACTCTCTGAAATGCTAATAATAACAGCTAACATTGATTATTATGTGCCAGGCATTGTCTCATATAATCTTTACAACAAAGCTGTGATACAGGTTTCTACTTCTTATAGCTGTGGAGAGAATGACTTGGCCAATGTCACAGAGCTAGTATAGGAAGAGGGAGAATTTATTTTATTTATTCAAGTGTCATTAACATATAGTGTTATATTAGTTTCAGGTGTACAATATAATGATTCAACAATTCTGTTTTTTTAAAAGATTTTATTTATTCATTTTTAGGGGAGGGGGGGGGAAGGGGAGGGAGAGGGACAAGCAGACTCTGTGCTAAGTGCAGAGCCTGACATGGGGTTCGATCTCATGACCCTGAGATTGTGACCTGAGCCAAAATCAAGAGTCAGATGCTTAACAGACTAAGCCACCCAGGTGCCCCAACAATTCAACAATTCTGTACATTACTTAGTGCTCATCATAAGTATATTCTTAATCCCCTTCACCTATTTCACCCATCGTCCCACCCACCACCCCTGTGGCAATTACAATTGTCTCTTTTTCTTTGTTTCTTTGTTTTATTCCTTAAATTCCACATGAGTGAAATCATACGGTGTTTGTCTTTCTCTGACTGACTTATTTCATAGCATTATACCCTCTGGATCCATCTATGTTGTTACAAACAGCAAGATCTTATTCTTTATTATTTTTTTATGGTTGAGTAGTATTCCATTGAATATATATACCACCTCTTCTTTATTTATTTTATTTTTTTAAGTAAGCTCCACACCGAGTGCGGGACTTGAACTCACAACTCTGAGATCAAGAGTTGCATGCTTCACCAACTGAGCCAGCCAGGTGCCCCTACCACCTCTTCTTTATCCATTCATCTATCAGTGGATGCTTGGGTTGCTTCCGTGTCTTGGCTTCTGTAAATAATGCTACAGTAAATTTAAGGGGGCATATACTTTTTAAATTAGTTTTTTTGTTTCCTTTGGGTAAATATTCAGTAGTGGAATTATTAGGTCATATGGTAGTGTTTTTATTTTTTGAGGAAGCTCCATCCTGTTTTCTACAGTGGCTGTACCAGCTTGCATTCCCACCAACAGTGCATGAGGATTTCTTTTTCTCTACATCATCCCCAACACTTATTATTTCTTATGTTTTTGGTTTTAGCTAATCTGACAGGTGTGAGGTGGTATCTCATTGTGGTTGTGATTTGCATTTTCCCGATGATGAGTGATTTTGAGCATCTTTTCATGTGTCAATTGGCCGTCTGTATGTCTTCTTTGAAAAAATGCCTATTCATGTCCTCTGTCCATTTTTTAATTGGATTATTTAGGTTTTTTTGATATATAAATTCTTTATATATTTTGGATATTAACCACTTGTCAGATGTGTCATTTGCAAATATCTTCTCCCATTCAGTGGGTTGTCTTTTTGTTTTCTTGATGTGTGGAAAAGCTTTTTATTTTGGTATAGTATCAATAGTTTAATATTGCTTTTGTTTCCTTTGCCAGAGGAGACATATCTAGAAAACTATTTCTAAGGCTGATGTCAAAGAAATTACTGCTTGTGTTTTCTTTTAGGAATTTTATGGGTTCAAGTATCACATGTAGGTGGTCTTCAATGTATTTTGGGTTTATTTTTGTGTATGGTGTAAGAAAGTAGTCTAGTTTCATTCTTTTGCATGTGGCTGTCCAGTTTTCCCAATATCATTTGTTGAAGAGACCGTCTTTTTTCCTTTGGATATTCTTGCCTCCTTTGTCATAGATCAATTGACCATAAAAGTGTGGGTTTGTTTCTGGGCTCTCTGTTCTATTCTGTTGATCTATGTATCTATTTTTTTTTTTAAAGATTTTATTTTTTTATTTGAGAGAGAGAGAGAGAGCACATGGGAGGGGGGAGGGTCAGAGGGAGAAGCAGATTCCCCGCTGAGCGGGGAACCCGATGCGGGACTCGATCCCGGGACTCCAGGATCATGACCTGAGCCAAAGGCAGTCGCTTAACCAACTGAGCCACCCAGGCGCCCGATCTATGTATCTATTTTTGTGCCAGTACAACACTGCTTATAGTAGCACAGCTTTGTAGTATATCTTGAAATTTAAGATTGTGATACCTCAGTTTTATTTTTCTTTTTCAAGATTGCTTTGGGTATTTGGGGTCTTTTATGGTTTCATACAGATTTTAGGATTGTTTGTTATAGTTCTGTGAAAAATACTTTTGGTGACTGCATTAAATTTGTAAATCTGGGTAGTATGGATGTTTTAACAATATTGGTTCTCCCAATCCATGAGTATGGGATATCTTTCCATTTGTTTGTGTCATCTTTAATTTCTTCCATCAATATTTTATAGTTTTCAGAGTACAGGTTTTTTTGCCTCCTTGGTTAAGTTTATTCCTAGGTATCTTATTCTTTTTGGTGCAATTGTAAATGGGATTGTTTTCTTAATTTCTCTTTAAGCTATTTGATTATTAGTGTATAAAAATGCAACAGATATCTGTATATTAATTTTGTATCCTGCAACTAAACTGAATTCATTCATCAATTTTAGAAGTTTTTTTGGTAGAGTCTTTAGGGTTTTCTATATATAGTATGATGTCATCTGCAAATAGTGAAAGTTTTTCTTCTTCTTTACCAATTTGGATGCCTTTTATTTCTATTTCTTGTCTGATTGCTGTGGCCAGGACTTCCAGTACTATGTTGAATAAAAGTGATAAGAGTGGACATTTTTGTCTTGTTCCTGATCTTAGAGGAAAAGCTTTCAGTTTTCCACCATTATGATGTTAGCTGTGCTTTATTTTATATATGGCCTTTGTTATGTTGAGGTATGTTTTCTCTAAACCTACTTTGTTGTGTTTTTATCATGAATGGATTTTGTACTTTGTCAAATGCTTTTTCTACATCCATTGAGATGATCATATGATTTCTATCCTTTCTTTTGTTAATGTCATGTTTATCGATTTGCAAATATTGAACCACTCTTGCATCCCTAAAATAAATTTTGCTTGATTGTGGTGAATGATTTTTTAAATGTGTTGTTGGACTTGGTTTGCTAATATTTGTTGAAGACTTTGCATCTATGTTCATCAGAGATATTGGCTTGTAGTTCTCTTTTTTTGTAGTATCTTTATCTGGTTTTGGTATTAGGGTAATACTGGCCTCATAGAATGCATTTGGAATCTTTCCTTCAGCAGAGGGGGAATCTAGACCCACATATTTATGCTGCAAAGCCTGGATTCCTAATGGATAAATTCTCTTACCTCCCTAAGAGCTGTAATAGAAGTCTAAATAAAATGCCATGAGAAACAGAATAGGGAGTGATGATTTCTGGGAAAACTTCTCAAAGGATGGGAACTTCATTTGGACCTAGAAAGATGAGTAGTCTGGTGTGCACAACAATCTCCTTTCAAGTCCCAGCAGTGCTTAAAGACCTTTTCTCTCTCTTTTACCAAAACTACAGCCTATATTTAAGAGTAAAAAGCTCTTTTACCTTTTTTAAGTTCCAAGCAGGGAACCTATTTTCATGTCCATCCTGGAGATTTGAAGGCAGAAGTCCAAAGTGTGGTCTTGAATGTGAGGTTGGGATTACTTGTAATGTAATCGAATAAACCTTTGCAAAGTAATCAGCTGCATATTAAATGATTTCCTTAATCATGATTGTCTTCCATGGTCATTAGGCACATGTGATAAAGAGGTTTTACAAATGATCGTGATTGGTCCTACTTTTACTTGGCCATACCACATTTTAAGAGCATTTTCTTCTTTGTGTTGTCTTATTGGTTGCCTCTGCACTTTAAAACAGTGATTGTGCCTAGGAGCATTAGCATTTAATTCCATCTGCCATGAGGTTGAGCAGTAGTGCTGAGCTCAAGCCTGTGCAGAGTGAAGGTGGGGCCTGGGGAAAATCATACAGTCTGTTCTTTGTGAGTCTTTGGAGGGAGGCTGGAATTGAGGGAAGCTCCTGTGGTAAAGAATCATCAAACCTCTTGATGGTTTGATGGAAGTACAGAAGAGCAGAGGCACTAGCTGTATCTTGGTGAATGAGTATGTGTGTGTTCTAAGGCAGTATTTCTCATACTCTAACGTACATGTGCTACATTGGGGATCTTGTTAAAATGCACATTCTGATCCAGTAGCCCTGGGGTGGGGCTTGAGATCCTGCATTTCTAACAAGTTCCCAGGTGATGGTAATGGTGTCCTCCATAGACCACACTTCAGCTAGCTGTATCATAAGATCACTGCATGTCTTAGTCTCAGGGCTTATTTTGGTACCAATGACCAACCCCTTCCTCCCCCAGTGCCACCTCGCCCCCACCAAGCTGCCACTTTGTGTCCCTGCTATATGTCATTGCAGGATCATGGGAAATCGAATTCACTCATTCATTCATTCATTCATTCGTTCAGTATATGTCCTATAACAGGAAGTTGAGGCCTCCAATTTGCCATAAAAGAAAGAAGTCTGAATCTTTATTGCACACAAACTGTTATTATACAAAAAGGCCCTGTGTTGGAGTTCCTAAACATCTCCCACCTTTTCGCCATAGATCCAAGTTTCCCTAAGCTGCTTTCATTCCTTGCCTTCAACCTGAGAAGTATTGGAGCAGAACATTTGGCTGTCTTTAGAACCCTTTGCTGGGTGTTTGGAGTGCCAGGGACCTGGGGTAGGACTCAGGGCTCTGAGACTGGGAACAGCGTGCCTGGGCAAGGTCTCCACTCTATAGAAGTGAGGTAGGAATGATTCCAGGTGCAAAGGAAGGAAGTGGGTGCAGAGAGGACTAATGGAATTCCTTTAGTTTGAAAAATTTAGGGAATATGAGGAAAAAGGAATCTGGTGGAGAAAAGAAGGCAGAGAGTTTGTGTAACATGCTTCCATGTTGCCAAGTTACTTTCCCTAAGGGTAGACCCTTCCTGCTCCTGCAAGCAGTTCCTGTTAAGCATTCCTGACAGCTTCCATGTTTTTTTTTTTAAATAATCTTATCTACTTTTATGTTGTTTTAATTTGTATTTCTTTAATTACCAGTAAATTCAACATTTTTTACATAATATATGCTTCTTCTTTTGTATACTATTTCTATCCTTTGCCCATTTATTACTTATTTGGATTTTATGTTTTCAAATTAATTTATGTGAGTTCTTCATCAAATAAAGATACTCAAGTTTTTCTGCCATATCCACAGCAGTTTTTCTGAATCTTCCCTTAGTGTCTTTTATACAAAGACTTATAGCTATAAATAGATCCAATATACTTTTATCTGTGGTGCTGTGGTTTGGTTTTCAAAGTAGTTTAATATTGTGGTTTTATTGTCTCTTTAATGCAGGATAATATATACTTTTAAGTTCCAAGTGATTTTTTTTTTTTTGTTTAAACCATTAATTTTAATTGATCTTTCATTTTATTTCACAATGGTTAGAGAATATGGCTTTATAATCTCTGAGATTTCTTGTGCTTAAGCATGTAGTGAAGTTTTATAAATCTATGAATACTTATAAAGAAGATATATTCTGTTTTTAAGATATAAAAATGAGTATTTACAAGTCTATCCAGCCATTTCAATCATATGACAATCTCTCCCCAACTATAATTTTCTGCTATGTGAAATTATAGTCTATATCCATTATTTTCAGTTCAAGGGGGAAAAAATGTGATGTGAGTCATTTTTATTGTAGCTTATTAGAAAAGTGGGGGCTGGATGGAAAGTTGGGAATACGGAAGGAAGGTAAAGTAGATGCAGAGAAGGAGTAATGCAGTGTTGGGAAAGAAAAAGAAGGTGAGAGGAAGTTCTCAGATGGCTTCTGAGGCAGCTGAGCCTTGTGTGGAGACCTAACTTTAGGAAGTACAGAATGGGTGTGAGAATTACCAAGCCTTTCCCTTCCAACTAACCATGGCAGGCCCCAGGAGGCCAGAACCAGGCCCTGGGTCTGGTTGGCAGGATTTAAGAGGTGGGGTCAGAATCGCTGAACCATAAATTGAAACAGTATTGCTTAAGTGGATAAAGACTCAGACACACACACAATAAGACATCTGAAGCAATGTGACATCAGCAAAATAATTTTTTTAGGCTTTATGCTGAAAAGGCAGGGTAGGGAGTACCTGAACCACCCTGGTTCCCAGGGAACAGGGTTAGTTAACAGAAATTAATAGTGCAGTACTCACATTTTCTAATTTAAGCTATGTAAAAACGTTGTTGATACCATCTTTTGCTTAATGTCTTCTTTTTATTGCTTTATTTTGGTGAACTTAGAAAGATTTCTTTCATAGAAATAGAGCTTTTTCATAGATTTACTTTCTTTTTCTTCTTTTTTGGTCAATATAGTAACTAAGGTAGGCTGCAAAGATTACAGCTCCTAATCCCTAGAATTCATGTATGTTATCTTATATTGAAAAAAAGTCTTTGCAGATGTGATTACATTAAGGATCTTGAACTGGGGTGGGGGCGCGCCTGGGTGGCTCAGTCTGTTAAGCATCTGTCTTCGGCTCAGGTCATGATCCCAGGGTTCTGGGATCGAATCCTGCATCGGGCTTCCTGCTCAGCGGGAAGTCTGCTTCTCCCTCTGCCCCTCCACCTGCTTGTACTCTCTCTCTCTCACAAAAATAAATAAATAAAATATTTTTTAAAAAAAGGATCTTGGGGTGCCTGGGTGGCTCAGTTGTTAAGCGTCTGCCTTCAGCTCAGGTCATGATCCCAGGGTCCTGGGATCGAGCCCTACATCGGGCTCCCTCCTCAGGGGGGAGCCTGCTTCTCCCTCTCCCTCTGCCTCTGCCTGCCGCTCTGCCTACTTATGCTCTCTCTCTCTGTATCAAATAAATAAATAAAATCTTTAAAAAAAAAAAGGGATCTTGAATTGGGGAGATTATCCTGGATTATCCAGATGGGCCCTAAATGCAATCACAAATGTTCTTGTAAGAGGGAGGGAGTGGGAGATTTGACATAGAAGGCAATGTAACCACTGAAGCAAGATGCTACTCTGCTGGCTTTGAATATGGGGGAGGGGGCCACAAGCCAAGGAATGCATGGAATGTAGTTTGGAAAAAGATGGAAAAGAAAGAGCGGCCCTGCCAACACCTTGATTTCAGCCCAGTGAAACAGAGTTCAGACTTTGGACCTGTAGAACTGTAATAAGAGAGTAAATGTGTATTTTGCTTTAAGCCACCAAGTTTGTGGTAACTTGTTATGGCAGCCATAGGAAACTAATGCATTAACTTTTTAATAAATGGAAGTGGTGGTGGCTTTAGTTAGTTTATCTACAGGTTTAGTGTGTATTGGGCCACCTCCTGCTCTTACAGATGTTAACTCAGTTCTCAAATAAGTGTTTGAAATTGGTACTGTTTACTGTCCCTATCTTACAAATAAGAAACTCAAGAATGAGTAGTTAAGTCACTTACCTAAAGTCTCTCCATTAGTAAGTGTTGAAGTTGAGATTTGAGCCCATAGTTGTTGATTTTATTATTATTTTGAGATATAATTCACATACTACATAATTCACCCATTTAAAATCTACTTTTCAGTGGTTTTTTTAGTATATTCACAGAATGGTGCAGTCATCACCTCAATCAATTTTAGAACATTTTATCACCCCAAAAAGAAACCCTATATCCATTAGCAGTCATGTCTATTTCCTCTCTATGCACCCTTTCTTCTTCACAGCCCTTGGAAAACACCAATCTACTTTCTGCTATAGTTTTGCCTATTCTCAACATTTCATATGACATATTCCATGGTGTGGATAAACTACATTTTATCCATTCATCAGTTGATAGATATTTGGGGTGTTTCTACTTTTTGACATTATGAATAATGCTGCTCTGAGCATTCATGTACAAGTTTTTGTGTGGACCTATATTCTTAATTTCTCTTGGATATATACCTAGAAATGGAATTGCTGGGTCATATGTCTATGCTTAACCATTTGAGGAACTGCCAGACTGCTTCTCAAAGTAGCTGCATCATTTTACATTTCCACCAGCAGTGTATAACCATCCTTACCTAAACCTTTTATAATTGATCTTTGATTATAGTTATCCCATTGAGTGTGAAGTGGTATCTCGTGGCTTAGATTTGCATTTCCTTGCTGGCTATTGATTTGAACATCTATTCGTGTGTTTAATGGCTATTTGTGTATCTTCTTTGGGGAAGAAAACTTTGCCTAATTCAAAGTCATGAAGACTTGCACTTATGTTTTTTTCAAACAGTTTTGTAGTTTTAGCCCTCACATTTAGGTCTTTGATCCATTTTGAGTAATTTTTGTATGTGCTACGAGGTAGGGGCCTAAGTTCATGTGAATATCCAGTTGTCCCAGCACCATTTGTTGGAAAGACTGTTCTTTTCCCCAGTGAATTTTCTTGGCATCCTTGTTGAAAATCAATTGACGATAAATGTGAGGACTCTCAGCTTTATTCTGTTGATCTGTATTTCTATCTCTGTGTCAGTTCCACACTGTCTTGATTACTATAACTTCAAAGTAAGTTTTGAAATCAGAAAGTGTGAGTCTTTCAATTCTGTTTCTTTTTCAAGATTGTTTTTACTATTTTGGGTCCCTTGAATTTCCTTATGAATTTTAGGATCAGCTCATCAATTTCTGCAAAGAACTCAGCTGGAATTTTCATTTTGTTTTCCATGTATCCTCTTTTAAAATCCAAGTTGAGTCTGTTTTCATGTAGGAATTTAAATATATTAGTTCACATTTATTTTACTTGCCATTCTTGTTTTATTCTCCCTGGTGTTTAATGTTTTCTCATATTATGCTTTTTGCTATATAGACTCTGCACTTCCGCTTTGTTTTTATCTATATTTCTACAAAGCTGTGGATAACAGGCATCTTATTTTTATTTTTATCTGTGGCTATCTTAAAAGAAAAATATTCCTGAGCTTAAGTTTATCTTCATATCAAAGTAAAAACAAGAGTAATTTTGACTGTGTCATGAAAGATAAGAATTTAAGAGCTTTTGCTTCCCTGGGTCCTCCTTTCTTATTTTAATTATTTAATCTGATAATATTATTAATTCCAGTATTGAAAACTCTATTAGTCATTTATTTCATACATTTTCCCTTTTTATTTAGATATTAATAATTATACTCATCCCTCCATGAATTTAATTGGTTTCAATATAGTTTTTTTCTCACTATGCCTTTAAATCCCATCCTTGAGTTCTTAATTTTGCTTCCCTTCACAATCTAGTATGCATACCAAAGTAATTTTTTAGAAAGGGCAACTGTGTGGTAGGAGAGTGACAACTTGTCTAAATATAGAAATCTTATCCACCTCAAGTAATTGGAGATATTCTTTCATTGTCTTGAGATGTTCTGATGCTGAAAAGAAGTTTGAGGACAGCTGTTTTTCAGCCCAAACTTTTTTCTGTTCTCTATTCCTGACATTTATACTTCTTACAATAAGACAACTGAGTATAGACTTCCTTTCATAGATTTTTGCCTAGCATATGGTAAACCCTCTTGATTTCCAAATTCAAGACCTCTTTAGGAGCAAGAAAGATTTCTCTTGTCATAACTCTGATCAGTGTTCCTGCTTTGTTTGTCTTTTCCTTCAGGGACATATTATTTGGATCTCTAATCTCTGAACACCATCTACCTTTCCCTCCTCCCCCCTTCATTTGTTTTTCTTTGTATTCTGAGAATATTTTCCTAAAACTGTGTTCTACATCACTGATTCAATTTTCCTTAATTATCTCCAACATAAACTTTCATTCAGCAGCAATATTTTTGGTTACCATGAAATCTTTTATCTTAGTCTGTTCTCTTCTCATAGCAACATCCTCTTGTATCCAACTAAAAAAATAAACAAAGAGAATTTCTTTCTCTTTCCTGCATCATATCTATTTTAGAGACAAGCTTTTCCTTCATTAGTCTTTCTATTTTACTGCAAAATTTATTTAGCCTAAGGCCTTACCCTTCAAAAAAAAAAAAAGAGGTTCCTTTTGTATGTGTGTACAAATGAATGTGTGTATTTTTCACTTTATTCTAAAAAGAATTTAAAGAAGTGTTAGGGGAAATTCATCCTAGTCCAATGTTAGAGATGATTGGAATGCATGGTCTACCCTTGGCTCTCCCTCAGATTCCCTTTGGATCCTGGAAGAATGCAGTCACCAAGTGTTAGATCCCCTTCTATGTGTGGGATGACATTTTAATCCTCTAGCCCAAATAACCTCACTCAGATCCAGGGAAGAAGGCAAAAGTCCTATTGCCATATAGTCATGTTTGAGAGGATAGTCTACAGTTGTCAGAATTCTCCCAATATTGTTGTCCAGAGGCATAAAGACATCCAGGAAGGACCCGTCTCAAGACTCATTTTCTTGCTTTTGTCCCTTCCCCACTGAGAGCAAATTTATGTTGAGCTGGAGAGTGAGCTGAGTAATGCATTTTTATGGAGATCAATTCTAAGGTCTCTTTATACTCATGATAGACACATGGCTGCAAACTCACAGATGCAAAAGCAAACTCAAACAAACAAAACAAAGCAAGACAAAACAACACACCTGGGGCTTCCCAAAGAATTCCCTCCCCTCGCCCCACCTCTCCCATCACACTCTGCTGTTCTTCTCCCATAATGTTCATTTTTTGTTTCCAAGTTAATGGGTGTTGGGAGGGCCAACTAAGGCCTCTGCTTACTTGCCCCTGGTTATGCTGCCATGTCTCAGAAGAGATGATCCTGGCCATTAATGTCATGTCTTTTTTTTTTTTTTTTAAGATTTTATTTATTTATTTGAGAGAGAGAGCACAGGCAGGGGGGGAGTGGGAGAGGGAGAAGCAGGCTTCCTGCTGAGCAGGGAGCACAATGCAGGGCTGGATCCCAGGAACCTGGGATCATGACCTGAGCTGAAGGCAGATGCTTTAACCAACTGAGCCACCCAGGCATCCCCATTAGTGTCATGTCTTAATTCTAATGCATTGGCATTTCATTTGGGGGAAAAGACCCATTTCTTTAGGGAATAGAGATTTTCACAAGAATGTGGTGAAATGTATTTTCACTTATACTACCATCATGCTCAGTGGCCATAAGACTTGGCTTTGTGAGATCACCCTGACAGCAGTCTAGGGAATGAACCAAGAAGCTGGTGAGCAATGGGGGGAGACTAGTACTGGTTTTCTGCAGTAGTTTAGTAGGTGAGAGATGATGGGGATTTGCACTAAGGCATTGATGGTGCAAGGTGTGGGGGCAGGGGAAGGATAGGAGGAGCTGGATTTAGACAATATTTCTGAGGTAGAGTCTGAAGTAGAGGGCTAGGTGGTTTGTTGGGAGAAAAGGAGAGGAGATATCAAGACTTATCCTAAAGTTTAGATTTGAATAATTGGGTTAATAAATGTTTATGAAGTAAGGCTGGGAAGGGGGTGGGGAGGAGAGTAGATTTGGCAGGGGAAGAGAGAGATAACAAGTTCATCCTGGCACGTGCTAAACATGAGATGTTAATGACATCAAGGCAGACATATTCTGTTGGTTGCTAGAAATTTGGATCTAGAGCTTGGAGAGGTCTGGCTGAAATCCAGAGATAATGAGAGTTGGAGTTGGAGCATGGAATCAGTGGCTGAAAGTATGGGCATGAATAAATCTCCTGGGAAAATGTCGAGAATGAAAACAGAAGAGGATTAAGAATGGGACCTAAGAAACACCAATATTAACAAAGGGATGGGAAGAGAAAGGATTTAAGAAAAGAGATTCAGAATTTCTTCTGGTATTTGTGCTTACACTGCTAATTTAGATGTTTTCTGTTATTTGTTTTGGTAGCTGAGTACTTTGCTTTCTTACATTCCTGCAGGGGTGCCTTCTCCACACCATCCCTGTATATGATACCACAAGTTTTGGTTAAATTAATATCCAATGTTTCCTTTAGCATGACTAGGTAAGTATTGTTTGTGCCTTAGATTTTCTTTCCTATATGATTTTTTTTGTTTTTACTGGCATTAATAAGGCCTCATTTCTTTATCTGCTTAGTTTTCTATGTTTCTATATTACTAGTTCTTTTTTGCAAACCTGTGATATAATTTCTTACATAGTCAATAATTTTTCTTTTTGTCTTTCTTTTCTTGTCTGTTCTTTTTTTAAAACCTCCTTTCTGTACCTGCTGTCCAATCCCTGTCTAAGGCGGTTGCTCTCCTGGTCTGCTGCATAGGTGTCTTCCTGGGCTTCCCCTGACCTTTCTCCTGTGTTGATTCTCCATTTGTACTACATCTCTTCCTTTTCCTTGGTTCACTACCTCATTTGCGTGGAGCACATCCTTCGGTAACTTCCTGAGAAAAGGTGCATTGGAGTAAAAATGTTGAGGCCTTTGTGTCTTTTGGATTTTTGAGATCTGATGCTATTCTATTCCCAGTTATTTTTATGTCACTTGTTACTCCCACCCCAGCCTCTGTTTTCTAGGAAGCATTTAGGATTTTTTCTTTATCCCTTAGGTACTAAACATTTATGGTGATGTACTTTGGTGTTTGTTTATTTTCATCTATTGTGTTGGGCACTCAGCCCCTCCCATCTGGCAACTCAGATCCTTCATTTCTGGGAATTTTTCTCATATGGTTTCTTGGATAATTTCCTTTCCATGGTTTTCTCTGATCTTTCTTTCTGGAAGGTATATTAGTCAGATGTTGTCTCTCTTGTATTAATAATTTTAATTTCTTATGTTTTCTCCCCATACTCTGACAGTTGGCTCTATCTTCTAGGATATTTTCTCAACTTTATCTTTCAAATTTCAAAGAAATTTGTTAATTTCTTTTTTTCAGTTATTATAAATGTTTAAATATCTAAAAACTTGTTTTTATTTTCTGATGCTTGATTTAAACAAAACTGTACACACTTTTGGTCTCATAGATGCCATATTTTCTCATCTCTATGAGGACAGTAATTGAAGATTTCTTTGTTTCCTCTGGGTTTGTTTGTTTTCATTTCAGTCTTTCCTGTTGAAAGAAGACTTTTCCCACAAATTATTTTTATCTTTACACTATTCTGTCAGGTTGATATTATTATTATCTTCATTTTATGGTTAATGTGTCTTAGAAAGCATATCATTGTTTTATTTTTCTTACAATGGATGTCTGAAAAAGTTATCACAAATCAGCCAAATCCACAGTCCAGCTTCTTGATCAAGTTGCATTCTCTGTTGAATCCTAAAGTCTCTTCTTACCTTCCTATACACCTTCCCCAACCCCCAGAGACAATTGTCTTACATATTAGACAGCTCCATTTGAAAGATTTGCTCTTTTTAAAGTTTAATGGAAATATTTCTTCTTCCCTGCATCTTCCTTCTGCTATTCGCTATTCTGTTCTTCCCTCTGTTCTTCCCTATTATCATGACTCCTCCATGTCTGCCATTCCCCAACTAAAGAGGCCTTGGCTTTCCTACTGTATTTCACTGTTTTGTCAAGCTCCCATTGGCTAACATTTTTAGAAAGCTTCGGATCAGCTCCTGGCTGTCAAGACCTCACTTTAAGTGTGTTGTCTGTAACTTAATACAGAGTCCAGATGTGCACTGAAAGCCCGAGCCTTGAGTGGGGGTACTGTCACTTTATTAATGTGTCTTGAAGCTTAGGTTTAACCTACAAAGTTTCCGTGCTCTAACATCTTTTCCTAGTAGGCAATAGTTTTGATAAGTTTCACACAAATTTTAATTTCTAGGACTCTGGGCTGCTTACTTCTACTTACTTGCTGCCTTTTTTTTTTTTTTTTAAAGAGAGAGAGAGCATGTGTGAGGGGTGGTGGGGGGGGCACAGAGGGAGAGGGAGAGAGAGAGAATCTCAAGCAGACTCCGTGCTGAGTGCAGAGCCTGATGTAGGGCTTGATCTCACAATCCTGAGATCATGACCTGAGCTGAAATCAAGAGTCGAACACTTAGCCGATTGAGACACCCAGGCATCCCTACTTACTTTTTGATTATGGTTACGGTTGTGTTGTTCTTCTTGGTTACTGCTTTTACTTCTTAGGATCTCCTTTACAAGGCCATTTGCTCTTGACCTTAGATATTAACTCCAAATTGAGGTGGTAAGGTGATATTGAAAAATGGAAAGATCTTTTTAATGTAAAGTACACAAATAAAAACTAACATAGGCATATTGGAAAAGGAAGATACAATGTAAACAGGGGTTTTCTAGGCACCATGTTAAACACTTTGTACACATTACCTCATTTGACCTTTATGACAAACTTATGGTATGAGAAATACTGATTTTCCCATTTTAAAGCTGAGGAAGTGAGGCCAATGCCATATAACCAGGAGGACCAATGGTGTGATGCAGTCCTAGGAATGCCAGACTAAAGGCTGACAGTGCTGTTACCTAGAGAATTGAAGTGCACACATTATATTTTGTGCTAATTATAGCTAATATTATTGAATGGAATTATTTTATATAACCTGCTGAGGTGTATTGCATCTTTCTCTTTCTTTTAACAGAGCATACCAAGTATAAAATGTTTTATTTGAGGGGTACCAGGGTGGCTCAGTTAAGTGTCTACCTTCATCTCAGGCTCCCTGCTCAGTGGGGAGTCTGCTTCTCCCTCTGCCCGCCCCCCACCCTGGCTCATGCTCTCTCTCTCTCTCTGTCTGAAATAAATAACATCTTTAAAAATAAATAAATAAATAAATAAAATAAAGTTTTATTTGATACATCAAGGTGATGACATTGACATTCTGAACATGAATTCTTTTTTTTTTTTTTAAGATTTTATTTATTTATTTGACAGAGAGAGAGACAGTGAGAGACGGAACACAAGCAGGGGGAGTGGGAAAGGGAGAAGCAGGCTTCCCGCCGACCAGGGAGCCTGATGCGGGGCTCGATGCGGGGCTCGATGCAGGGCTCGATGCAGGGCTCGATCCCAGGACCCTGCGATCATGACCTGAGCCAAAGGCAGACGCTTAACGACTGAGCCACCCAGGCTCCCCATCTGAACATTAATTCTTATGGTTCTTTAAGAGCAGGGATTAGGTATTATTCATATTTATATATCCAGTATCAAGCACATTCCAGACAATTAATTGTTACTCAAATCAGTGCAAGTATGAATATATGAATGAGTACATAATGAATGAACGAAATTATAAAATAGCAGTGACTATTAAAGTTTTTAGGCTATTAAACTTTTTAGACCTGTTTGCCCCTATACTAAATCTTCAACAGATTGCTTTGCTTTATGAGCTCATATGTTTGCTCTTTGTAATATTTTTCATTCCTCATAGTCAGTGTACTAAATGGAACATCCATAGATACGAGATGTGCCTGAAGCTCTTTGTAGATGGGGGAGAGTAAAAGGACGTTGCCCTAGGTAGTCCAGATCATTGTGTCCAAGCAAGACAAATAAACTCATGTTTGATCCAGGCCATGGTTATATTCAAGGGCTTTGATCCAAGGTGTGGGGTCCAGCTGCAGGGGCATCTGAGAAGTACATTCTTGGTCTGTTGCCAAGTCATTGGGCAGGAGGTCTGCCTGAGAGTCACTAGAAACTGAATTCAGATCCTACATGAGAGGAGTGGACTGAAACCAGTAAAGGAAGTCAGCCTCCTACCAGTTTGGTCAACATTTGTGGTCTGACTCTAGTCCTAGAGTGGAGATGAAACAAGGACCAGGACTTGGGTAGCTAGACAGACTCTTATGTACTCTGGGATGGATTTAGCTAAGGAGGTTTCCCAGATTCTCCCAAAGGGGGTGGTTAAATTCCTTCCAGGACACTTGACCCAAGGCATGGAAGCAATCATAGATTTTCAGATGCTCTCCCATTAGGGTGAAGAAGTTTCTAATATACTGCAGGAATTAGGTAGAGTTGATCCTCAGGAGATAAACCTATTATGTCTTCACCAGAGCAGGGCAAAGCTGGACAGGCACAGAGAGGGACAAATTGCTGATGGAAGTTCTGTGAGTAGGAGTTTCTTTCTCTCCTTTCAACCTTCTGCCCTCCAATTTAATGTCTCTCTCAAAATACACTGCTCTGAACTGAAGATAATACTGCAGAGCGAGTGCCATGAAGGCATTGATTTGCAGAGGTCCATAAAGGACTTATATTGTGCTAGGCCCCATCCTAAGTGCTTGACTTTCACTATCTCATTTATCCCTACGATACTTTTTGTCCTCATCAAGCTATAGAGCATTTCTACCACCCCAAAAAAGTTCCCTCAGGATTCAATACTTATTTGTTTACTTTTTGTTGATTCATTGAGTGAAGAACTGGAAATCACCATGGGTGGTACATTCCCTTTCTGCATCACACTGGAAGTAAGATATTGACAAACTGGGTGAGTGGGTATGTCCAGAATGGGAAAGGATTCAGAGACCATGATGTATAAGGAAGCAGTGACATGAATGTGACTGGTACTAATATGGTAGTTCTAAGAAAAATTGGAAACTTGCTCCTGGTCAGTTAGGAAGATTAGCCAAAGTATTTTAAGAGACTATCCAGTATTGGAGGAAAGGGTTATTAAAGGGCCATTTGGGAGAAGTCCTATGTCTTAGGACAGACAGTCATGAGCAGTGAGGATGTGAAGGAAGGAGTGAGAACTTTCCCTGTTGCCTTAGTGACTACATCCTGCATTAGTTCATCTCAGCTCTTCCTGTTTTCTCTTTTTTTCCCCCCGACAGTCGTTTCATTATTTTATCTATTTATGAATCGATGCTCTAAAGCTCTAAGTCTGTTTTTCTTGACTCCTGGTCTTCTGTATTACAAATTCTACTGGTTTCAGGATTCTTGGATGATAGTGCGGATGGTGAGGTGGAGGCATAAAGAATATCTAGGATAAAAAGACACGAGACTGGAAGTAGAAAGCTTGGTTGAATTGGACACCCAGCCACAGACAGGTCGAGCAAGTTCCCTTGCTCTTTAGCCTCAGCTTTCATATACCTGTAAAATGGGACTGTGTGTGTGTGTGTGTGTGTGTGTGTGTTTGTGTATCCTCTGTGTCCTAGGGAGTTTCTCTGAGGATCAAAAAGAGAGGAGACATAAATCTGTTTGCAAAGTGTTGTTGAGACCATTGAAATGTAAAGTTTTCTATCACTATTGCTATTGTGACACAACCATTTGCAGGATCTCCTTTAAATTAGAAGCCCCCTGAGCCACAGTGACTTGTGTAGTGGGGTCATTACTATGTTGGAATCTTAAATGGAGACTTTATCCATCATTCTGAAAGGTCATCCACTCCAGAGTCACAGGAGAACAGAAAGCAAAGCTTGTTAATTCGTTTCAAGTTCTGTCAGCTTCAAATGGAGGTCTCTGGGAGTCCTTGGCTGGCACATCAAGGGGGCATTTCGAAGGAAAGAGGCTAAATCCTGACAAGACCTCAGAACAAATAGGCACTTTGCTATTGCCTTTATAAAAAGGAAAACAAATTCTACTTGTTTGGGTGCATGTGAGCATATATGTACCAGCTTGTTCAAATCCTTTTCCCCACATGCCTTCCTTTGCCTGTTCCATTTTAAAGGTAGAATAATCTAACACCGCACCTTTTATATAATCTTCTACTTTAGAACTTTCACAGCATTCCTGGACATTTTGCCTAAGTAACATTACACATTCTTTATTTCACAGGTATGCATAAAAAAAATATCCATATACATTCTTCATGGCATTTTGATGGTAGGAAAAATATCTGAGTTTATTTTTAGGGGAAATCACATGGCAGAAAGAATAACAAATATTTGTGGTTGCCTTGGGAACTCAGCTTCTAGATATTACTGACTATGGAAAGGAGGAACAGATTTGGAGCTGGGGCAACTGGTGACCTAGTAATAAAACAGCTGGAGGCCCTGAAAGAGAGGTGGAAAGAAGTAGGTCTGTGTAAAAAACGGGTGCCTCATCAATTTTTTCTTTTTGTCTGTTTCTGATTACTAATATTCTGCCTCCTGAGGGAGGAATATGATGAGATGCTTAATATAACCAAATGATTTTTTTGTTCTCTTTGTGTGTGTGTGTGTGTGTAAAGATCAGGGTAGCAATTTGACCTTCTGCCAAATTGTCCTCATAAGACAGGGTTTCAAAGGGAAGACAATGAAGCCAGGAAATCCAGCTTTTTATATTCCTGGATCTTTCTTGGAACAGCCTCATATGTGTGACATTACAACGTCAGCTGCTCATGGGTGTAAGTTCCTCAGAATACACAGACTTTATGGGAGCACTAAAAATGTCCTATGTGGCTCCTTGCCAGCATTTCCAATACTGACAACTTACCAGCAGCTTGTTGCTCTGGCCACCCTCTAGACAAGGGGATTTCTGTGAGCTCTGATGTCTCTTGTAAACAGTGGGGCTAACTGAAGAGTATGAAGACCTGGAAAAAGATTCTGGCTTCATTCCCTAGTCACTTCAAGGCCTTGGTGGACCCAGGACATGGAAGTTCTGTACTTGTATGACCTTCTGAGTTGCACACTGCATATGACTTGCTGTTCCCTCAGAAAATATTTGGTGTACACCCCAAACACTCAGGGCCTGTTGGAAAGCACCCTTAAGCCTAATACTCCTTCCCCTAGAGCTGGCAGACAATGAAGGAGGGGAAGAATTACTTGTTGGAGAAAGAAGTAATGCTGGAGGTCATAGTGGGGGTAGGACTCAAGCATCAGAGCCTACAAAGCTCCAAGGCTCTCACCACTCCATTCCAACAGGCCAAGATAGTGATGGGGAATGTTACTGGGAGTTTAAGCCTATGGGGAGTGTATGTGTGAGGCAAAAGTGACAAGAACTGGGTTAAGTTATTTGAGGTGAGAGGGGTTGACAGGCCCATTTGGAGAAGTCAGAAAACAGGTAACAGTTTCTATTGCCGCCTATCAGCTGGCAGGGCCCCTTTGATGAGGGCATCGCATGACTAGCTTGCATGACTAGACAGCCACTGTGGAAGTCATCCCTCTGATCACTGTTCCATTGCCAGAACTCAGATCTTCTTTGATTCTGTACTCTGGTCTGTATCTCCTGCTGCAGTGGCTGGACAACTCCCTTCTGTTGTCACAAATTGCATTTAAGAGAGTCTCTTATTCCAGACCGACTCCACTGATCTCCCAAGAAAAAGATGTAGAGGAGAATGTTCAAGCATTTGGATGAACCAACCTTCCAAACCTAGTTCTGCTCTTACTAGCTGTATCACCTCAGGCAGGTAACTTAACTTCTCTGCGTCAGTGTTCCCACCAGTACAATGCAATTAATATTGTATTGATTTGTTAAGAGGATTAAGTGAGGTAATGCAAGCCCAACCCTGGCTTTGGCTCAAGCAGCAGTTGCTGGAACAATCTATTGTGGCCAAGATCATGAGGTCACAGGACTTGAAAGGCAGCCATAAAACCCAATCTAGAAACTTATGAGGCAGAAACCACCTGTGGTGACCTTCGTAGAAGATGGCTATGTAAACTGGCCACACTTGACCGAAGGAAGCGGATAGGTGGGTAGGTGGGGGAGGATAGGGGAAAGTAGAAAAGGGAAGAGTTAAATGAGTGTCAGTTCCTCCTAATAACTAAGAGCATAGAGTTCCCAGCATCAGACATGCTTGTGTTCACATTTCAGCTCTTCACTTACTGTGTGACCATGAGCACATTACTAAATGTTCTGACCCCAAGGCTCCTCAAGTGCAAATTGGGCTAATGATATCTACAGTGTTGTGAGGATTTCATGGATAATGCATGCAGTGTTTAGCACAGTGCCTGGTACCCAGCAACCACATAACAAATGATGACTGTGAGGATGACAGTTTTTCTGGTCTAGAGTCTTGCGGTGCTGCTCTTTCCATCCAGGGAGGCAGGAAGGAGACAGCATGGGTACTCGGTAAAACTGGGTGCTGGTGAAGTAGATATGGTATCTGAGGGTTTCATTTATGGGCCTCTCTTCTACCTCCTGAGTCTTATGTCCTTCCACACTACTGCCCAGTGCCTGGGTGTTGCCTAAGGCCCTTTGCTCCAAACCATCCCAAGGGATAGTATGCCCCCTGCTCCCTTCCTATACTGCCTCCAAACCCATATTCTTTCTTTGAAGCTTTGCTGCAGCCAGGTTTGGGGAACATTTCGCTTTAAGATGTGAAGAACCATACAACTCCCTTCTACTTTTAAGGCCACCAGAAGTATTTCTTCTTTACTCCCCTGAATGGGAAATGAGTGAGAAGTAGTGGAGTAGAGAGGGTATTTTGAGCCCAAGGACTTCAATATTGCCCTGAAAGACAAGCCTGGAGGAAGGGCAGGATCAGCAGGGGAGGAAAACGGTATGGGTTTCCCCAGCCTCCCTATAGCATCCCCCTTCTTTGCCTGAGAAAGTGAACCCTGATTCTAGAACCTGAAGGTGATGTTGCTCCCCAAGGAATAGGGTGACTCAGGACTGAGAGCCACCAAGCTAGGTTCAGTCCTAGATTCTGGCTCCCAACACCCACTGTCAGCAGCAAAACCTGGCTCCTAGGGGCACCTGGGTGGCTCAGTCGTTAAGCGTCTGCCTTTGGCTCAGGTCATGATCCCAGGGTCCTGGGATCGAGCCCCGCATCGAGCCCCGCATTGAGCCCCGCATCGGGCTCCCTGCTCTGCGGGAAGCCTGCTTCTCCCTCCCCCACTCCCCCTGCTTGTGTTCCCTCTCTCACTGTGTCTCTCTGTCAAATAAATAAATAAAAATCTTTAAAAAAAATCAAAAACAAAAAACCTGGCTCCTAAAACACCAAATCTAGTAGGGAAAGTATCAGCAAATACTGAAGTGACAGGAATCTTCTTGTCCTAGACTTTTCTATCATGAGAAAAAGAAGAACCTTGGAAATTTGGGAAATTTTAAAAATTTCCAACACCATTTACAGCTGTAAAAAAAAAAAAAAAGCCTCTGGGAGCACCTGGGTGGCTCAGTTTGTTAAGCATCTGCTTTCTGCTCAGGTCATGATCCTGGGGTCCTGGGATTGAGCCCCATGACAACAACTGGGCTCCCTGCTCAGCGGGGAGTCTGCTTCTCCCTCACCCTCTGCCCCTCCTCCTACCCTCCTCCTCGTGCGTGCTTTCTCTCTCTCTCTCTCCTTCTCTCTCAAATAAATAAAATCTTAAAAAAAAAAGAAAAAAAGCCTCTGGTTACTTGGGTATTACACATTTGTATATTTGATTTTATACATTGATTAAAAATGAAGTTTTGGCCTTGCAAACTATAATTATCATTATCATAATAATCATAATCATTGGATTTACAGTTCATATAGCAGTTTCTGCTTTTAGCAGTCCCATCAAATAGGTATTACCGTTAATCCTTCTTTTATAGTTGAAGAAACAAAGGCTGAGAATGTGACTTACTCAAGATCCCAGATCTAGTAACTTCTAGGTGTTGTTTTGCTGTTGCTTTTCCATTTAGGTAATGAGCTACCATCATTAGAATGATGCAATGATGCATGGAAAGGTCTGGGCTATGGATTTTGCCTCTCCTAATGTGAAGCATAAGCTGCATTAATTTTCAGGAAAAGAGCTGAGAGAGAAAAAAGGAGAATAAATCTATGATTCATTGATACAACTTTTAAGGAAATTTGATCCAGAATTCCAGGCTTTATTTTGGTCATTTTTTTTTCCAAATCAAAGTTTAACCTATTGAAATTATTGCTTCTTCCACTGTACATAAACACAAGGATGGGTCTCCTAATTGATTGGAGGCAATGAATTCTATTTCTTATTCAAAGTTAAACATTTTAGGAGAGGGAGGGAATGTTAAGATATTGTTTGTATGAATATACAGAAGCATGAGATTGGCAGCTCGATGCAGGGCTTTGGGTGAGGCTACAAAGGAGGGAGAGTGAAAAGGACACTGTTGTATGAGTATAAGATAAACAGCCACAGGCAAGTGGAGGTTTTGGATGAAGTGTTTCTAATACAAATTACAAATCAAGGACAGAAGCAAAATAAACGATGAATGGAGTTTTTCAACTAAAGGAGGACTTTGCAAATTGGATATGCTAGTTAACATTTGAAAGATACTATACCACCTGGTCTTGGGGAAGTTGCTTAATCTATCTTATCTGTATTTTCCTTATCTGTAAAACAGGAACTAAAACAGTACTTAACTTATAGTTCCTTTGAGAGTATTAAATGAGAGAAGACATGAACAGACATTTCTCCAAAGAAGACATCCAAATGGCCAATAGACAGATGAAAAAATGCTCAACATCACTCAGCATCAGGGAAATACAAATCAAAACCACAATGAGATACCACCTCACACCAGTCAGAATGGCTAAAATTAGCAAGTCAGCAAACAACAGATGTTGGCAAGGATGCAGAGAAAGGGGAACCCTCCTACGCTGTTGGTGGGAATGCAAGCTGGTACAGCCAGTCTGGAAAACAGTATGGAGGTTCCTCAAAAAGTTGAAAATAGAGCTACCCTATGACTCAGCAATTGCACTACTAGGTATTTACTCAAAAGATACAAACATAGTGATCCGAAGGGGCACGTTCACACCAATGTTTACAGCAGCAATGTCCATCATAGCCAAACTATGGAAAGAGCCCAGATGTCCATCAACAAATGAATGGATAAAGAAGATGTGATATATATACAATGGAATATTACCAGCCATCAAAAAAAAAAAGAAAGAAATCTTACCATTTGCAACGATGTGCATGGAACTAGAGGGTATTATGCTAAGTGAAATAAGTCAATCGGAGAAAGAAAATTATCGTATGATTTCACTCATTTGTGGAATTAAAGAAACAAAACAGAGGATCATAGGGGAAGGGAGGGAAAAATAAAATAAGATGAAATCAGAGAGGGAGACAAACCATAAGAGACTCTTAACTATAGGAAACAGAAGTTTGCTGGAGTGGGGGGTGCGATGGGGTAACTGGGTCATGGGCATTAAGGAGGGCACGTGATGTAATGAGGACTGGGTGTTATATACAACTGATGAATCACTGAACTCTACCTCTAAAACTAATAATTTACTATACATTACTTAATTGAATTTAAATAAAATAAAACTTTAAAAAAGAGTATTCAATGAGAAAAAAATAATTACATGATGTGCCTAGTACAGTGCCTGGCATGAAGAAGGTCACAATAGATGCTGGCAACATTTTCCTCCATTACCCCCACCCAACCCCTTTCAATTATGAAATTCTGAAACATTTACTAGAAATCTAATTTTCCAAAAATAGAACATGTGGAAAATTCTTGATATTCCTTGCAGATACTTTTTGCAACTTAGAGGAAGATTTTAGTGCCCTTCTTCCTTGATTTAACTCTGGTTCAAAAGAAAGATATGGTTTAGAAGTAGGAGAAATGACTAGTTCATTTAGGCATTAATAATCCTGAAGGAGGAAAGCATAAGGCAACCAGACACAATAAAGAAAAAAATCAGAAAGATGATAGGTGAGATCTCATGGTCAGATTTACCAAAGAATATGGCTCAAAAAGGACAAGAGTCTAAAAGTGAAATAACCTACTATGTGAGAAATCTGATTATGTGGCCCTAAGTAATCTTAATGGGTAAGAAAAGCGAAAGGCGGGCGCCTGGGTGGCTCAGTCGTTAAGCGTCTGCCTTTGGCTCAGGTCATGATCCCAGGGTCCTGGGATCGAGTCCCACATCAGGCTCCCTGCTCGGCAGGAAGCCTGCTTCTCGCTCTCCCACTCCCCCTGCTTGTGTTCCTGCTCTCGCTATCTCTCTCTCTGTCAAATAAATAAATAAAATCTTAAAAAAAAAAAAAAAAAGCGAAAGGCATTTAAAATACTTATTTGACCTGAGGGACCTTTGAGAACTCAGGAGCTTAGAAATTATGGGTGAGTTTAATTCTATTTTATATATTTCTCTATTTTCTAAAAATGTCTATGATGACTATGGCTTTTATAAAATAAAGTTTCCCCTCAAGGATTTGTGCAATAGAGAAAAAAGATGGCAGGTAGTTGAGAAGGCTGTTTAGGAGCTAGGAGATTCTTTTAAAGGTAGCATCCCTTGGGCTAAGTATCACTTGGAGATGAGGTGTGCAGGAAGAAATGCTAAAGATAACAAAAAAAAAATATTTTGATTACGGTTCAGTGCAAGACATGAACAGGAAGAGGGATTCACAATGATAATGGATTATGCAAAGGAATTGGAACCTCTGAACTTCTATTTTGCTTCAATCTAGAAAAAGCAGCTCAATCAATTCAAAGTAAAATATGCATCATTAAGAAGTCATTGAAACAGATAGGAAGTTATTAAGAGAGTCCGTGACTTTTCTAAATGAGTTTAAGGAACTTTACAGATGCAGGGGTGCTTGGGTGGCTCAGTCTTTAAGTGTCTGCCTTCGGCTCAGGTCATGATCCCAGGGTCCTGGGATGGAGTCCTGCATCGGGCTCCCTGCTCCGCGGGAAGCCTGCTTCTCCCTCTGCCGCTCCCCCTGCTTGTGTTCCCTCTCTCGCTGTGTCTCTGTCAAATAAATAAATAAAATCTTTAAAAAAAAAATAAAAATAAAGAACTTTACAGACATGACGGTCTTTAAGTTCTAAGAGTTAGTAATCTAAGTCACAAAATATGGGAGAGGATGGATTCAGAAAACTTCACATGAGGTTGATTCTTGGCAAAATCTTTAAAATAAATATGGAAGATTTGTTAGCACCTAGAAAAGAAAGCCCCAATCACTTGAAACTGGCATGGATTTATTAAGTCAAGTTATATCAAATTACCCCAATTTGGAAAATGTGTAGGAGGGTGTTAGAGTTAGTAACTTTGGACAGTCTCTCAAATTCATAGAAATAGTGTATTTTATTTCAGCAAAAGGTTCATCATGCTTTTTATAGAAATTTTGAAACAAACCCAAAAAGAATAATATGATATACCTCTATATACCCATTACCCATCTTTAACAACTACTAGTATTCTGAGATTTTTGTTTTCCCTATTACTCTCCCCTCTACCAGGTCTTTTTATTGTTGGTATTGGAATACTTTAAAGCAAATCCCAGTTATTATATCATTTGTAAGTACTTCACTATGAGAAAAATGTATAACATACAACAGGATGAGAAAGATGTATAACAAAATCTTTCATGGTATGTTTAAAGATGAGTTGGATCAACATGGACTGGATAAGAATGAACTTAGAGGATTGGCATTAATGTGAATCATGGCTAAATCATGTCAACAAATGGTTTGAGATCACCTTGAGGCAAGGTTATAGGGGAATATACCACAAAGTTCTGTCCTTGTGTTCCGGAACCTGGACTGGATTGCCTGATGGAAGAACCAAGCGGCACCTGGAGATCTTGGAGGATAGGTTTATTTAATGCCGGTGGGCTCAGAGGAGAGTGGTCTCCAAAGGCCGAGCACAAAGGGGGCAATTTATACACTTCTACTTCCGCATACTTGGCACTTTTGGCACGTGCATGAAATGGGGCAGGGAGAAGAACCTGGAAGAGCCCTGGGGCAATGACTGGGACTCTCGCTGGCTCGGTGGGCCATCTTAGGACACAGATTTCCCTTATCAGTTGTCACAGTCTTATTTGGCACATTTTATCAATGATTTGGATGAAACCATTGGAAGCATGGTTAGCAAATTTGCCAAAAATACATAGCTTTTAGTGAGAGTGCAGTATATTACATGAAAGATTTAAGTATTATCAAACTGGAAAGATGGGCTGGAGCTACAGGCTGACATTTAAATGATACACACAGAGAGAGAATCCTGACTTGGAGATTATTTGAAAAAGATCTATAGGTTTTACTGGACCACAATTCTCAATATGAGTATCTAAAATAACTAGTCATATTAGGTGGCATCAATTAAAGTTAACTTTCCAGATAAAGGATGTAATAACTTCACTCTCTCTGCAGTATTATCCTCAGTTCATAGCAGTGTGTTTTGAGAGCAATATTAACAAACTGGAGGACATCTAGTGGTGGGTAACTAGGGTGACATGAGATCTAACTATCATGATATATAAAGAATGGTTAATGGAACTGGGGCTATTTATCCTCAAGAATGGGAAACTGGAGGATGGGATTTGTATACTGGCTATTTTTGAGGATTTGGAAGGAAATTTGTTAATGTAGAAGAAGTAAACATACTGCATTGTGTTATAGCTTAAAGCTGAGGTCAGTGGGTGGGAGTTAGAATGAAACAAAATTTGGATCGTGGTAAGAGCTTCCTAGCAATTACAAATGTCTGGCAATGGCCTGGACTACATGGACGTGCACTTCTTTCAGTGGAGAAGAATACTGCAAAGGTTAAATAGCCAGCTTTTGAGAATTCCGTAGAAGTAGGTTTGCTGCTTAGAAGAAGTTCGAAACCTTGGCTGCACATTAGAATCACCTGAAGGGCTTTAAAAATGACCAGTGCCTGAGCCCTGTCCCCAGTTCTGATTCGGTTGCTCTGGATGGGATTGAAAAAAGTCTCAGGTGATTCTCCTGTAAAATTGGGGCTGGGAACCTTGGAGTGTGTGGACTCTAGGATTCTTTCCACTTAGAGATTTTTTTGATCTGAAAAAGACGTACCACATTCACGGCATATTAAAAAGTCCAAAATGGTGGAAAGCCTGAAGATGACAGTGAAATCAACTACAAAACTGAGCTCAGGGAAGAAAAGAGAATTGTTTAAGTGAGACTAAAAGTGCCAGAGGTTACCAGGAGAGACTGCATCTTAGAAGGGGGGTGCCTGTGTCTTCAGGAAAAAGGTAGGAATGAGGCTGAGTGGGAATGGTAGAGGGGAAGAAAGCATGACTGAAGAATGTGGGGGTCTGAAGAAGATGCCAAATCCAGGATAGTCCCAGGCAAACTGGCATGGTTGGTCACCCTAAGAAGGCTCCACAGGCCCCTAAATGAGGATAGTACAGGAAACGTTTTGTTATCCTAGTCCCTCCCCCTGCAGAGTGAAGCTGTGTATGTTGGGTTTTTTTTTTTTTTTTTAAGATTTTATTTATTTATTTGACAGAGAGAGACACAGCGAGAGAGGGAACACAAGCAGGGGGAGTGGGAGAGGGAGAAGCAGGCTCCCCGCTGAGCAGGGAGCCTGATGCAGGGCTTGATCCCAGGACCCTGGGATCATGACCTGAGCTGAAGGCAGACGCTTAACAAGTGAAGCCACCCAGGCGCCCCTAAAGCTGTGTTTTGTATACACCTGAGTGCCTCACATTGGCACAGTGAACAACAGGAGAGGTTACAATTCATGCTCCTCTAGCTGTTGTTCCAGTGATGGGGACTTGCTTGCTCACTGGGCATCTTGTCAGGGTGCACCCCCTTTGGGGTGCCTGGGAATCCCTTACCCTACCTCTCTCTGAAGCTCCTGCTGAAACCTCTTAGAGATTTTGAAGCTTGTTTCTTTGAAGAGCTTCCTAGTAGTTCTCTCACTGTTATTTCAATCCCCCTCCCACCATGGTGTTAAATAGTCTTGAAGGTGACTTCACGAAGCTAGCTGGCTTCAGGGAGAGTGCAAGGTCTACCTTTAAAAACTAGGCTAGACACATGCAGAAGAATGAAACCGGGCCATTCCCTTATACCATACACAAAAATAGACTCAAAATGGATGAAAGACCTAAATGTGAGACAGGAATCCATCAAAATCCTGGAGGAAAATACAGGCAGCACCTCTTTGACCTTGGCCACAGCAACTTCTTGCTACACACGTCTCCAAAGAAACAAAGGCAAAAATGAACTAGTGGCACTTCATCAAGATAAAAAGCTTTTGCACAGCAAAGGAAACAGTCAACAAAACCAAAAGACACCAGACAGAATGGGAGAAGATATTTGCAAATGACATATCAGATAAAGGGCTAGTATCCAAAATCTATAAAGAACTTATCAAACTCAACACCCAAAGAACAAATAATCCAATCAAGAAATGGGTAGAAGACATGAACAGACATTTCTCCAAAGAAGACATCCAAATGGCCAATAGACACATGAAAAAATGCTCAACATCGCTTGGCATCAGGGAAATACAAATCAAAACCACCATGAGATACTACCTCACACCAGTCAGAATGGCTGAAATTAACAAGTCAGGAAATGACAGATGTTGGTGGGGATGCGGAGAAAGGGGAACCCTCCTACGCTGTTGGTGGGAATGCAAGCTGGTGCAGCTACTCTGGAAAACAGTATGGAGCTTCCTCAGAAAGTTGAAAATAGAGCTACCGTATGACCCAGGATTGTACTACTGGGTATTTACCCAAAAAATACAAATGTAGTGATCCGAAGGGGCACATGCACCCCAATGTTTATAGCAGCAATGTCTGCACTAGCCAAACTATGGAAAGAGCCCAGATGTCCATCGAGAGATGAACGGATTAAGGAGATGTGGTACACACACACACACACACAATGGAATATTAGTCATCAAAAAAATGAAATCTTGCCATTTGCAATGACGTGGATGGAACTAGAGGGTATTATGCTAAGCAAAATAAGTCAACCAGAGAAAGAAAATTATCATATGATTTCACTCATTTGTGGAATTAAAGAAACAAAGCAGAGGATCATAGGGGAAGAGAGGAAAAAATAAAACAAGACAAAACCAGAGAGGGAGACAAACCATAAGAGACTCTTTTTTTTTTTTTTAAAAGGTGTCAGAACACCTGATTTTTTTTTTTTTTTTTTTAAAGATTTTTTTTATTTATTCCAGAGAGAGAATGAGAGAGAGCACATGAGAGGGGGGAGGGACAGACGGAGAAGCAGACTCCCTGCCGAGCAGGGAGCCCGATGCGGGACTCGATCCCGGGACTCCAGGATCATGACCTGAGCCGAAGGCAGTCGCTTAACCAACTGAGCCACCCAGGCGCCCACCATAAGAGACTCTTAATCATAGGAAACAAACTGAGGGTTGCTGGAGGGGAGGGGGTTGAGGGATTGGTAACTGGGTGATAGGCATTAAGGAGAGCACGTGATATAATGACCACTGGGTATTATGTAAGACTGATGAATTACAGACCTGTACCTCTGAAACCAATATACATTATATGTTAATTAGTTGAATTTAAATAATAAAAAAAACCCCTAGGCTAGAGGTGGCTGAGGGATGGCCTATTAGGAACAGGCTAGGGGCATGCAGCCTCCACATACTTTCACAATATCTTTCTCATAAAAAGAGAAGTATGGGTGGGATATGTTGAGTTGTTTGCAAAAATAGCACAGAGAAAATCCCTCTGAAATCATAAGAGACGTGCCCATGGTCGTGCTTTAAATATAAAGAATAAATTGTATAGTCTTCACTCACTGTATCCCTGGAAGGCCTCACAAGTTCTCTGCTCTTTTTTTTTTTTTTAATATCAGTCATTAACTAGGAAGTAGTTAAAGTGCATTATGAATTAAAGCAGTAGTTTTCCAAGTATGGTCCCTGGACCAGCAGCAGCAGTATTACCTGGCAACTTGTTAGAAATGCAAATTCTCTGGCCTTAATGCAGATGTAGTGAATCAGAAACTCTGAGGACGGGGTCCAGCAGTTTTGTTTTAACAAGCCTCCTAGGTGATTCTGAGCAGGTTTATGGTTGAGAACTGGATTACAGAAACTGTGTCTTTAAAAGGTTCTCTAAAGGATTTGTCCAGAGCCTGCTCTTTGACACAGGGCTGAACTCGAAGACTGCAAACTGAAGCAACTTCAGTTCTAACCACTGAGCCAGGGTGGGGAGTGGGGTTGACATTTGCTTAGTATAATAGGTCATGTGATAGGAGAGAAAAACTAACAGGGAAGAGTAAAATCAACTAGAATCAGAGTGACAAAACAATGGCCAATCCAATTAATTCATGTCATTACGAAATTACAAAGTCATTATTCAAGTGACTATAATTAATCATACTACATAAAAAGGAATTGTATAATATGAACTGAATTTTTAAATATGCTGTATTTTGTTTCACCTTGGAGATGTGGCTTATTGTGAGAACATTATGTCTAGTAGGTTCTAGTAGGTTCCTTAATTAAAGCCCTATGTTGACAGGAAAATAGAAACTCGGTGAATTTTAAGAAGAGAATTTGGGTGCTATAGGTTTATTTTCTTGGAGTTAGGTAGTAAAGAATCACAGATAACAAAAATGTGAAAAAATTATGATCATAATCGTAACCATATCAGCCATAACAATAACAATCACAACTACCATTTACTGAGTGCCTACTGTGTGCACACACTGCTGTGTGCTTGGCACTAGGGATGAAGTTGTGGATAAGCCGACTTGGTCCTTGCCCTCCGAACCAGTGGTTCCCAACCTTGGCTGCACGTTGGATGCACCAGGGAGCCATTAAATAACAGCAACGTCCAGGCCGCACCTCTCACATTTCTGATTTAATTAGTCTGGGGTGGAACTCAGGAGTTGGTATTTTCACAGAGTTCTCCAGTGAATCTAATATATAGCCAGAATTGAGGCTGGTGTGATGGAAGACCCAAGAGTGGAGATAAATAATTACGAAGCTTTAAGTGATAGAAAAAGTTTAGAGTGCCGTGCAGAGTGCCAGCTAGTGTGGAGTTCATAGAAGGGGTCTCTGAGGCGTCCTTGAGGAAGTGACTTTCAGTTGGGATCTGAAGGCTGAGTAAAAAATAGCTAAACAAAGGGAGTGGGAGGAAAATGTTCTAGGCAGAATAAAAAAATTGTGCTTGGGGGCTGCAGCAGGGGCAGAGTGGTGCAGTGAGGCTGAAGGGAGGCAGAGTGAGGGGAGGGTGGTGATAAGAGAGGCTGGAAGCCCGGGAGGGTAGAGCATGTGGGACCTATGGTATACAAGAAGGGCTTTGGCTTTTATTCAAAAGCTCTGAAGTATTTGAAGTAACTAGTGGGTGATGTGATCATACAGGCACTTTGAAAAGATCACTCTGGCTTTAATGTGGAAACTAAATTGTTGAGAAGCAAAAGTGGATGCAGGGAGATAAGTTAGGAGCCTGCTATGGGAGGTGGTGGTAGTTGGACTAGGGAGGCAGCAGTGTGATGGAAGGAGATGGGTAGGCATCAGAATCTTTGGGAAGCAGGACCCAGGACAACACACAAGGTCTCAGAAACATTTCCTGAATGAGTGTGTTGCTTGGATGTGAAGGATGAGGGTGAAAAAGAAATTGAGGATGATGCTGTTGTTCTTGATATCACAAATGGATGAGTTGTGGAGATGTTCACTGAGCTGTGGATGTTGAACTATGGGAAGCTGGAGGAGGACCAGGTTTGGGGAAGGTGGGGGGAAGCATGCATTCTGTTTGGATTGAATAGGTTTGAGGTATCTATGAGTCATCCAAGCTTAAAGGGCAAGGAGGCAGCTGTAAATTAAAGAATACATGTTTCTGGACTAAATAGAAGTTAGACTATTTCCCACATATGGACAGTAGTAACTGAGGCCACAGGGCGAATTGGGATCACTCTAATCACTCTTTTCATACAGAGCTCACTACATCTTCACATCAGCTTCCCAAAGTAAGTGATAGATGTTTTAAAAACTTTAGTCTAGAAAATGAAGATTTAGAAAGTTAAGTAACTTGCCCAAGTCAAACAGCTAGTAAGAGTCAGGGTTGAGAGTCCATCCTATGAGATTATTACATACTCATAAATAAGAAGATGCATTACTACTTAATCATACCGTAACCTCTCTTTAATCAGAATGACTCATTCACAGAGACAATGTAGAGTTCACTGTCTGTGCTTAGAAAGAACTAGCTAAATGTGGAGTTCCTTCTATTATAAACCTATCATTCGGGGCTATTATTCTTTGTAATTCAGTGGGAAAATATTCCATGGAGTTTATGACTAAGCCCTGGGATCCAGATTTGGGATTTACTACCCAAACATTTGTCCTCTTGCTTCCTACAGTACATGCAGACTAAAGCTGAGGTTTCCTGGCAGCTCACTAGAAAGAGAACCATGGAGTTGAGAAGTTAAAACACATTTGAAATAATCAAGTCCCCTACCCCTTTTCTTGATGGAAGACATTGTATACTAAAAATTCAAATCAATCTTATCCATTCATTTATTCAGCAGACATATGGAGTATTGACATAGGCCAGACCCCTTTGCTGGTTTCTGGAGATCTAAAAGATACACTGTGTTCTCAAAGCACTTGTTCTCATAGAGAACACTGACACAGGCTAAAGGCCATTGCAGCACTGTGGGCAGGTGCCATGAGACAGATGCAAAGGAGGGTATTTATATTTTATCCATCATTAGGGGAGGGGCAAGAGGCTTTCTGGAAGACTTTCTGGAAACAATGACACATAAACTGCTTATTCTCAGCCTTAATTTCCTCATAAGGTAGAGTTACAAGAAGGGAGGAAGGAATAGTGTTTTAGGCAGAAGTAAGAAGCAGAAACATTGTGCAAGGCATGAGGATATGAAAAAGAAGGGCCACCTTGAATTGTACCTGGGGACACGTACACAAAATTGTTGTTAAAGAGTGTTACTTTTATTTTGAGACACATTGCTCAGAGAATCAGAAGTTCACACTGGTAGGGCTGTAGAATCAGGTTTGCATTTTTAGGATGATCATGCTAGCTCTGAAGTAGAGAATGAATTGGAAGGGAAAGAGCCCAGATGTGGGAGCCTTTCCGAAAGCTGTCGTAGGAGTCTGGGCAAGGAATAAGGAGATAAATGAAAGGATTTGAGAGCTATTTAGTAGGTAGAATCAATAAAACTTAGAGGTTTTTGTTTGTTTGTTTTTGAGTTTGATTGGAGGGAGAAGGAGGAGTTTAGGGAGACTGGTGGCATGGTGGTGACCTTCACTGAGCAGATTATGCAGAAAAATTAGGAAAGAAAAAGTTAAGTTTTAGACATGGTGATTTTGGCTGTAGAACATCAAAGCAAATATGTCCAGTAGGTGACTAGAATTATAGATTTGGAGCTCAAGAGAAAGTTCTGGACTGGAAATAGAGATGAGAGCATCATCACCATAGAGATTAGGGAGTCATTTTCTTTTTTTTTTTTTAAAGATTTTATTTATTTATTTGAGACAGAGAGAATGAGAGAGACAGAGAGCACATGAGAGGGGGGAGGGTCAGAGGGAGAAGCAGGCTCCCTGCCAAGCAGGGAGCCCGATGCGGGACTCGATCCCGGGACTCCAGGATCATGACCTGAGCCGAAGGCAGTCGCCTAACCAACTGAGCCACCCAGGCGCCCTAGGGAGTCATTTTCATACAGATTAGGGAGTCATCACCATTGAGTTGGAAATATGTGTATGAAATGAGATGAACCAGGGTTCCAAGATGGAGCACTGTGGAACGTTCCTATTTAAAAGGTATGATGAGAAAGAGAAGCCAGCAAAGCAGGGGTCAGAGAAATAGGAGGACTATTACAAGAGCCTGGTGTTATGGAAGCCAAGAAAGAAGAGACTGTATGTAGTAAGAAATTAACTGTGTCAAATTCTATAGGAAATGCAAATACTGAAAAGCATCCATTGGCTATTTCTGTGAGTGGCTTTAGTGGACTGGTGGGACAGAAGCCAGGTGTGGCAGATCAAGGAGGGATGCATTGTGAAGAGGTGGAATTCAGGAATACACGGAGTATAAGGAGGAAAAAAAACAAGTTAGAGGAAGTCAGAGCTTAAGAACTGCTGTGGCCTGGGTCAGCTCACTGGGGATGCTGGAGGGGGAGAGCTGAATGCTAGAGAAGTAGAATGAACATACCAGTTTCACAGAAAGTTCTAAGAAGAGAGGAAGTGGCCTTTCCCCACCCAGTCCTGAGAGAATAGGTGGAGGGTGGGCCTAATAGTGTCTTTGTTATCTAAACTATCCCATCCTTAAAGATGGGTCTACCAGTGTGTCATTCCCAGAGGTCAGTTCTATGCAACAAAGACTTTTCCAGAAGGTGGAGTAAAATTTTCCTCTTCAACTCATGTGTTCCCCAGAGCCTTTGGGTTTGCAGAAATTTCTGTAAAGAATTTGAACTATTTTAGCCATCATTTCCAAGGACCCTAACGTATGTTTCCTTTTGTGTGGAATCCTGAGCTTTTGCTGAGGTGGAGACACTTTCCCTTCCACTCAGAACAATATTATAATTCCAAAGAAGATAAGGCATATGGAATCACTCTTGTCTGCTTTGGCCCCCCAAGTCTGTGTCCTTCTTTGGCTGTACCCCTCCTACCTCTGTGTGTCTGAGCAAGTAAAATAGCAGACTGTCTGGCTGTGAGCAAGAAGTGCATGGAATGTGCTGCACACATTGCTCTTGTGGTCTCCACATTGCATAGTGTTCTACAGGTGGCCTCTGTCTTTAAGGGAAAGACAATCTATTTCACCTAGTGGAATAAAAAGAATGAGAATCCTATGAAACTAAACATGCAAATGATGAGTATATAAGGCATAATAACCACTTATTGTTTAATGATGATCAGCTTATTTTTACCCTGTTAGAAAAATCATGGCAATTGGGGCGCCTGGGTGGCTCAGTTGTTAAGTGTCTGCCTTCAGCTCAGGTCACGATCCTGGTCCTTGATCAAGCCCCGCATTGGGCTTCCTGCTCGGTGGGCAGCCTGCTTCTCCCTCTCCCACTCCCCCTGCTTGTGTTCCCTCTCTCGCTGTGTCTTTCTCTGTCAAATTAAAAAAAAAGAAAGAAAAATCATGGCAAGACAGCTCAGTGGACATGAAATCACAGTTGGGTGAGTTAGTCTTGTTATCTTAGAGAGGACATCCTTCGTTACTCTGGAGAAAAAACTTTCAGGGAAATGGCATACTTGATTCCATGGGCCAAGGCATCTTTACCCCTAGACCATGCTAGAGACACACACCACACTGTCTACTTCTTTTAGTTGCCTTTCCACTCCATGCAGACGACCCCCCTCACCGTATTTACACATTCTCTCTTCACTCAGCGTGCAAAACTGAGTAGGACACTACATTCTTAGTTGTATTCTGGATTTGAGGAAATACTCAAGTCGCAATGATGCAGGCAAGACATTTGTGTTCAAAGCCGACAGGGAAGAAAGGATTCTTGATACGTCTTTGGTACAAAAAGGTGGTTTTATGAAAGTATGGGACAGGACCTGTGGGCAGAACAAGCTGCACCAGGGTCATGGGGAGTGGCCCATTATATACTTTCAAGTTGGGTGGGAGTTAGGGATAGCAGAAGCCTCCCAGGTATTTTGAAAACAAGGTTTCCAGGGTCCTGAGGGGGCTAGCTATTGTTAGGAAGAGATCATTTATTACTGTTTAGTAAAAACTCAGTCATGAGACTCTTCAGATGTATATCAGTGGGTCATATGCTTGGAAGATGATTGCCAACATGTATCTTAGGGGGTAGAGATAAAGGAAGTTTCCAAAGGAATTTTTTTTTAAAGATTTTATTTATTTATTTGACAGAGAGAGCACAAGCAGAGGGAGCAGCAGCAGAGGGAGAGGGAGAAGCAGACTCCCTGCTGAGCAGGGAGCCCGATGCGGGGCTCGATCCCAGGACCCTGGGATCATGACCTGAGCCGAAGGCAGACACTTAACCGACTGAGGCACCCAGGAGTCCCCCAAAGGAATTTTTATATGTTAAAGTAGACTTACAGGATCCTGGGGATTGGGCTAAGATTGCCTTCTGCCCTTAGTGAAGTATTAACATTGAGGCAGCTGAGTTCCTAGAGGAATGTCACTCTGCCTGGTTCAAGGACTTGTCAATGGGCTGTAGGTAGTAAGGACATTTAATAATTTTTCTTCTGCCTTTGTTTCCCACATCAACAGGACTGAACAGACATTTTTTAAAAAGTGTGGGCAGTGTTGGTAGGAGCTGCTCTCATCTGTTATGTGTTGATCTTACTAGTTTTGCTCTAGGAGGACACCCCTTTCTCCAAGGCCCAGGGACCTTTCTTTAACCCCTCCTTCCTTCCACCACACTAAATGAGTACAGAAAATAAGCTAAAAAATCTAGGGGATTTTTAGATTGTCCTTCCCAAATATCAATTGTGTCTGTTACACCCTTGACAGGAACTAGATACTGATCAACTTAAGGTTGAGTTCTCACGTAAGTATCTAAAGTGCAAATACTCTGTGTTGATCTTAGTTAAAGAGAAAGAGCCAGCTGTTCAGTTACTGATGATCTATGACAGAGTTACCATGGGCATTTAGAAACTTGACTGTATCTCATCCAGAGAGCTCTTCCCTCTTGTTTTGTTACATAACAGCAGAGGTGCCTGAGAGGAGATGCCAAATTTCCCTCAGAATAAAGCTCCGAATCCACCCAAAGTCTGGCCCAGTGACACCTGATGATTCTGCCCCAAAGAATGCAAAAGAGATTACACTGACCTAGGAAGAATGAATGAGTGGGTACCCAGAGATGGCTGCTTGGCCTTATCAGGTTGGTGAGTGGGTAGAAGGGTGGCAGAGTGGGCAGAGAATCAGCAAAGTCAGCATCAAACTACCATCAAACATACCAAACTTTCTATTTACCCATTCCCTACCTTCTGGGTTCCCAGTGTCTTTGCCCCTTTACTCCAAACTGGAAACCCTCTGTAAATTTTTCTTCTTCAGCACAAAGCCTTTGGGTTTTTAGGAATTTCTATTAAGAATTTTAAATTATTCAGAGAATCAGTAAGGAAGGAAGGAGGGAAGGGAGAAAGGAAGGAGGAGAAAGGAGGGAGGGAAAAAAGGGAGAGAGTAAGGATGGTCACGTGGTAAAATATTTTAAGAATTGCTCGGTGCAGAAGGGAATCAACATGCAAGCCTGGGACTTCTATCCTTGAGGGGACCTGCTTGCTGGGTTAGCCCTTGGATGTGTCTGGATTTCAGAAGGGTTCTCACCATTCTGAGGATTGGTGGGGATGGCTCACTGTGTTTGGACTGTGCAGGTAGTGTGGTTTGTGCTGGGTACCTGCTTTCCTTCTGAGAGTGGAATATTGCTGAATGCTGAATGGAAGGTGCCTTTGTAGCTGCCCCCCAGTGAAATCCCTGGGCACCGGGTCTCTGGTGAGCTTCCCTGATAGACAATATTTCACATGTGTTGTCCCAACTCACTGCTGGGGGAATTAAGTATGTCCTGTGGTCTCCACTGGGAGAAGACCCTTGAAAGCTTGTGCCTGGTTTCCTCCAGACTTAGTCCCATGCTTTTTTTCCCTCTTAGCTGATGCTTCATATCCTTTCCCTGTAATAAATCTTAGTTGTGAGTATGACCATATGCTGAGTCCTGAGTCCTAGTGAATCCATATTCTTCTAGAGATGTCTATGCCTTTACCCAATGAGAACACACTATATATATTATTTCATTTTGCTTTTCACATATAAAATATTTCAAAGACAGTCTGCATCAACATTCATAAATCAAAATCTTTTTCATGTCTGCATAATATTATCTATAGTGTATTACAATTTATATATCCAGACCCCAATTAATGGACCTTTAGTCATTTTTAGTCTAGCTATTACAAATAATGCTGCACCAAACATCCCTATACGTGCATCTTTTTGTATATTCATAAGTATTATCAGGACGTTAAATCTTCAGGAGTAGAATTCTTGGGTCAAAGGATATATGTACTTTACTCTTTCATAGGTATTACAAAGTTGCCACCCACCAAAGAGGTTATATGAATTTTTACTCCCACCAACATGTAAGAAATGCCTGTTTCCCCACATCATTGTTGATAAATAGAATTTCTTTACTGAATTTTGAAAATTCACCCTTCTTAGATGTACAGTTCTATGGGTTTTAACAAATGTATATAGTCATCTAACTACCATCACAATCAAAATATAGAGTATTTCCATCATCTCTGAAAGTTCCCTTGTGATCTTTGGTAGTCAGTCCTCTGTCTCTGAACCTCTACCCACTGGTCTGATTTCTGTCCTTAGTTTTGCCTTTTCCAGAATGTCATATAAATGAAGTCATGCAGTATATAACCTTTTGAGTCTGGCTTCTTTCACTTAGTGTAATGCTTTTGAGATTCATCCATGTTGTGGCAATTATCAGTAGTTTATTCCTTTTTTGTTGCTAACTAGAATTACACTGTATGGTTGTGTCACAATTTGGGTACATTCACTTGTTGATGGGCATATGGGTTATTTGGGTTATTTTGAGTTTTGTGTAGGCATATGTCTTAACTTTCCTTGGATAAATCCCTAAGAGTGGGATTGCCTGGTCATATGGCAAGTATATGCTTAACTTCATGAGAGACTGCCAAACTCTTTCCAAAGTGCCATTTTGCATCCCCAGTAGTAACATATGAGAGTTCCATTTGCTCCACATCCTTGCCAACATTTGGTATTGTCAGTATTTTTTTTAAAAATTTTGGCCATTCTAATAAGTATGTAGTAATATTATACATTTGTCAAATTAAAAAAAAACTTTGCTATTCCGGTAAATGATAAAAGGTATCTCATTTTTTCATTTACATTTCTTTAATTAAGGACATTACAATACACTTAATATGTTAAGAATATATGTTTTTCTTTAAATTGCCTATTCATGTTTTTTGCTTATTTTTCCATTAGGTAGGTTGATCATATTCTTAATCATTTTTAATGACTCTATATGTTAAGGAAACCAACTGGTTCATAGTTGTTGCAAACATTTTCCTTAGTTTGTAATTTTTTACTTTTTAAAAAATTTTATTTTATTATGTTATGTTAATCATCATACATTATATACATTACAAATGGTATTGGGAAAATTGGACAGCCACATGCAGAAGAATGAAATTGGATCATTTCCTTACACCACACACAAAAATAGACTCAAAATGGATGAAAGACCTAAATGTGAGACAGGAGCCCATCAAAATCCTAGAGGAGAACACAGGCAGCAACCTCTTCCACCTCAGCCGCAGCAACTTCTTCCTAGAAACATTGCCAAAGGCAAGGGAAGCAAGGGCAAAAATGAACTAGTGGGACTTCATCAAGATAAAAAGCTTTTGCACAGCAAAGGAAACAGTCAACAAAACCAAAAGACACCAGACAGAATGGGAGAAGATATTTGCAAATGACATATCAGATAAAGGGCTAGTATCCAAAATCTATAAAGAACTTATCAAACTCAACACCCAAAGAACAAATAATCAAATCAAGAAATGGGCAGAAGACATGAACAGACATTTTTCCAAAGAAGACATCCAAATGGCCAATAGACACATGAAAAAATGCTCAACATCGCTTGGCATCAGGGAAATACAAATCAAAACCACCATGAGATACTACCTCACACCAGTCAGAATGGCTGAAATTAACAAGTCAGGAAATGACAGATGTTGGCGAGGATGCAGAGAAAGGGGAACCCTCCTATACGGTTGGTGGGAATGCAAGCTGGTGTAGCCACTCTGGAAAACAGTATGGAGGTTCCTCAAAAAGTTGAAAATAGAGCTACCGTGTGACCCAGCAATTTCACTACTGGGTATTTACCCCAAAGATACAAATGTAGTGATCCGAAGGGGTACGTGCTCCCCAATGTTTATAGCAGCAATGTCCACAATAGCCAAACTATGGAAAGAACCCAGATGTCCACTGACAGATGAATGAATAAAGAAGATGTGATATATATATACAATGGAATATTATGCAGCCATCAAAAGGAATGAAATCTTGCCATTTGCAACAATGTGGATGGAACTAGAGGGTATTATGCTAAGCGAAATAAGTCAATCAGAGAAAGACATGTATCATATGATCTCACTGATATGAGGAATTCTTAATCTCAGGAAACAAACTGAGGGTTGCTGGAATGGTGGGGGGTGGGAGGTATGGGGTGGCTGGGTGACAGACATTGGGGAGGGTATGTGCTATGGTGAGTGCTGTGAATTGTGTAAGACTGATGAATCACAGACCTGTACCTCTGAAACAAATAATACATTATATGTTAAAAAAAAAAAAGAAGAAGATAGTAGGAAGGGAAAAATGAAGGGGGGGAAATCGGAGGGGGAGATGAACCATGAGAGACTATGGACTCTGAGAAACAAATTGTAATTTTTTACCTTTTTAATGGCATATTTTGCTGCAGAAATATTTTTATGTTTTATATTAAATATATCTCATGGTGCAAAGATGTGGAAGTTCAAATGAGAGAATTTATGAATGGAAGGTATAGAACACAGGGGACTATAAGGCCAGGCAACCTGGGTGAGTCAGTTTGCCCCACCTTGGCTGCGACCCCCATACTAGTGATATATGGCCAGTACAGATTTTCTTAGTCTGTCTCACTGGCTACAAAGAACCAAAGCTTATTGACAAATGCAGCTGCTTTGAGAAAGGGTAGAATCTTGAGGGTGCAATTCTTCGATTCAGATGTGGAAGAGGATTCATTTAGTGGAAGCAATGTACTTACTGCAGAGACCATCAATACATGAGATTGTTACGCATGTTGGCTGGGACACAGGGAATTCCTGTCTGCAGTCTCAGTGATATTTTGCTGGAAACAACCCTCCTCCTTGCCAGCCCTATACTTGAATATGGAATTCCATGATGACCACAAAGACTTATTGTGCTCCATGCAGTCTATGGGCAAAATAATGCAGGAGAAGCCAGAAGGGGTATGGGTGAGGAGGTAGATGGTATGGTGGGAGGAAGTAAGGAGAACGAGAGTGAGGAAGGGACTCCTTTGCTTCCTTGTTTCCCACACACAGAGCCCCTGTTGGTATTTGATTTTTGCAGTCATTAACATTTTTAGAGTCAGGCATACCAAGTGCAAAGTCAGTTACTTGCTGCTAATCTGAAAAGAGCACAGCTCATAGCAAGAACTGTGGGGTGGGGAGCATGGGATTGGCAGAATCTGATTTGCAGGAAGAGCTTGTTCTGCACCCCTACTCCCATTTCCACTGCCTGGTATCCCTAGATGGGCTCATCCCACCCAAAGCTGAATCTCTGAAGGGGTTCACTCAGGATCAGCCAGGCTACTTTGTTAAGATAAATGCACTCCTTTTCTAAAGAGCTGTGAACTGAGATTAACAAGCTAATTAACATTTCAAAGAGTAGGAATAAAAGATCATAAATAAAAGCAAATGACTTCCTCTGAAGTCTGTGGTTCAAGAGATCAGTGGGACAGGACGTGGTTAATCTACTCAATTATCCATCTCTACCTCTCTTTCCATTCCATCTTCCACCTTTCCCTTCCCCTCTTATTCTGTCTTCTTGCACGTGTCTCCCAAGCCTGAGTAAATCATGTTTTCCCTCCCTCTCATTTGCCTTTTGCCCTTTAACTAACTGGCCTTGCAGTTTATTTTTAGCATTTGTATATTTAGTGACATTGTACAGACTTCCTTGACTTAAAAACACAGGCAGGAAAAAACCCCACCAAATTAAAGTGCTCTGTCCTCAAACTTGACTCTGGATTTATTAATTGGAAAAACATGGGTGGGGGTGTGAGATGGAGTAAGATCTTTCCATTTGAACAGAACTTGGGGTGAATTCTTTTGCATTGAGTCGAGGAACAAAGCTGAGTAATTTCTACACGTCCCTAAATGCAGAGCAATGGCTGAGGCAGTGGAGTGGGTGTGAGAGACCCAGATTGGATTCCTCTCTGCTGTTTGCAAGATGTATGACTTTGAGCAAGTCCCTTTACGTCTTGGGGAATTATAATGTCAGCCTCTGTTACTTAGCTCCAAGCTTCTATCATGGACCGAAGACTCTGTTTTAAAAGGTACAACATTGTCTGGTGTCATCTGTGACAACATCCCTACAACCCCTCCAGCCAAATCCTCAAAGTCAGTCACTTTTCACTTCTGGATGATGGGATTGGCTCCCACATACAGCACTATTACTGTGTGCCAGGCACTGTACTAAGCCTTAGTCATGTGGTCCAGGATAGGGCAGTGGTTAAAAGCCTGGCCTCTGGGTCCAGAATACCTGTGCTTGCTTCTACATCAGTGTAACTCTGAGCAACTTCCTTAACCTGTGACTTAGTTTCCTCATCTGTAAAATGACAATAATGAAGATGATAATAGTACCTATAATTTTGACCTTATTTAGAAAGGGTCTTTGCCAGTGTAATTAAAGATCTTGAGATGAGATCATTCTGGACTTCGGGTGGGCCCTAAATTCAATGACTAATGTCCTGATAAGAGAAAAGAGGGAAATGTGACATACACAGACATAGGGAGAAAGGCTGGATGCAGACAGTGATTAGAGAGATGCCCCCACAAGCCAAAGAATGCCAGCAGAAGCTGGAAGAGGCAAGAAAGGAATCATCTCCAGAGACTTTGGCCCTGCTGACACCTTGATTCTGGACTGCCAAAATTGTGAGAGAATAAATTTCTGTTGTTTTAAGTCACCAAGTTTGTGGTAGTTTGTTGTGGTAGCCCTAGGAAGCTGATGCAGATAATAGTACATCTACCTCCGAGGATTGTTGGGTTAAATGAGTGGTTATATTTAAAGTGCTAAGAGTACAAGGCGCCTGGGTGGCTCAGTCAGTTGAGCATCTGCCTTCGGCTTGGGTCATGATCCCAGGGTCCTGGGATCAAGTCCCACACTGGGCTCCCTGCTCAGCAGGGAGTCTGCTTCTCCCTCTGCCTGCTGCCCCCTCTGCTTGTGCTCTCTCTCATATAAATAAATAAAATCTTTTAAAAAATAGAGTGCTAAGAGCAGAATCTGGAATACAGGAAGTAAAATTTTAAGGTATTACATCTTTGGTATCATGAAGTGAGATGGCTGGGATTTCTCTGGCAGAATTTTGATCTTCACTTTAATAGGATGCTCTTATGTCTAGATGTCAGGATGACTGTATAAGAATCAAAAGATCATTTTTTCTTTTTTGTTCTTTTCCTCTGACATAGCTAATTGGCTTGAAATCAATCTGTTTTCTCAAAGCTTGGGTTTCCTTCAGTTTTGTCTCTCAGGTGAAGAGCTGAACTTTCTACCTGACTCTCACCTTAAATAGAAACATTTTCTCACTTGTCATATGAAAGGGAAAAAACGGGAGGGAAGTGGTAGTCTTAATTCTCCAGTATAGTGAGACAATTCAAAAGAAAACAAACACAACACTTTGCCATTAGATATTTTGATAAAAAGTGCTTCTTGAAATTGTTTTTGGAAATGCCATTTCACATTGTGTGATAGAAACCGAATTTCTGTTATCCACAAGGCAAATGAAGGGCTCTCAGGGAAGTAGGGGAGAGACAGTCACTGTGAATTTTCCATAACAGAATTTGACTATAGCAGTCATGGCATCTGAAAGAGCTCTGGGGACCAGAGAAGAGGGGGCAGTGACCTAAGTGGTTCCCTTTTTATAAGCACATCCCAGCTAAGTCCCCCCTGTACCCCCACATCTAGTGGTATGGCTAGTACCACCTCCTAAGAAGAGTCTGGCTTCCTGCATGTATAGGGCTTTTGAAAACTACCTGCCTTAAGCCATAGAAAATATGGTAGTATTTTAATTACTCTTCCCTGGTAATCTAGCCAGTTATATGAAAAACAAACTTAGCCATTATTATTATTATTATTTTATTTTTTGGTAATAAAGCTTTTAAAAATTGTGTATGAAAAATTCCTAAAGTTTCTCTCCCATCTAAGTTCTTTTTCTCGTCATATCTGTAATAAGAATATGATGAAAGTCTTCAATATATTCTGATAATATGGATGTCATTGCAAAAGTTGGGCAAATGTGGAAAAGTATATTTCTAACTGTTCAGGAATAATAATGTTAGCAAATAATCTCATTAGGAAATGGAAGAGACAGAGTCATGTCAGGCTATTTCCCACCTCAGGGCTTTTGCAGCTGCTGTTCCCTCTTTCTGGAATGTTCTTACTCCTTCTCATAGCTGGTGTTTTCTCATCATCCAGGTCTCAGTCAAATGTCACCTTCTCGGAGAGGCTTTCCTGACCCTCAGTTGAATCCTTCACCCCAACTCTGCTGCCTATCCCATTCCTTGGTTCTAATTTCCATTAAACTGTATAACATCCCTTAGTTTTAATTTCTTCTTAGTATGTATCATGACCTGGATTCACTAATTTATGACTTCTGTTCTGGCTTATTTATCTTCCCAGTCAGATTGTGAACTCCAAAGAGCAGGTATCTTGTTGGTCTTTGTCACTACTAAGATTAGTGTCCAAATAGATGTGGAAGGAAAATGAGGTAGCAAAATTGTCATATTTATGAAAACAACTAGATTTTTTTTTTAACAGCTTGAGGGAGTAAAGCATTCAAAATTCAATTAAAATAGAAACTGCTGCAATGTGCTGCCCTTGGATATTAGATTTGTAATTGTTCATCCAAAGTGCTGCTTGTTATGAGCTGTGTTTGTCAACAGCATCACTTTGGGAACTGAGGCAAGTAGTACCTAGGGCGATTCTTTTCCACATTCCAGAGCCCTGGCATCAAACAGGAGACTTCTGGTATACCAGTTATATCAGGATATTTTGGCTTTGAAGTATTAAAATCCAGACTCTAACTGGGTCAAAGCATAAGTCTCCTGGGAAGATTGGAGCAAGGATTATTCTTTTAGCAGTTCAAAATGGTATCAAATACTCAAGTTCTGTCCATCTCTCTGCTCTGCCATCACTGAATGTAATCTTATCCAGGCAGGGCAATGTCTGAGGAAGACGAGAATGCTGCCTTTCTTTTCCTAGACTTGCTCCAACAGACTTCCTCCAGGGTCTCATGGGCCCTTTTTGGGTACATATCCATTGTTGAACTAATCATTGGTGAGGGAATGAGACTGTGCACAACAATAAGGCCTGACCCTGAGCCAGGGTCTGGTGGGGTGGGGGGGCGTGGGTGGTGGTGGAGTGTATCCTTTTCCCATGAGGTGTGTGGACTGCTTGGGGAGTGGCAGTCATCTGAACAAAACTGAGGTTCTTTTGGGCGGGGAGAAGGAGGGGAAGTACTGTATATTTCATCTATTGTTCCTATGTTTGGAAGGTAGCTAATGGTGTTGCTAAAACTTTTCTCCTAAGTTTTGTACTGTTTGGTCTGATGAGTAAAGACTGGTTCAAGATTCTAGAGGTTGATGAGCAGACTGGAGACCCATACAGTTACAGTCCTTTGGATTAAGTCCAAGCTTCTGCTCAAGAGCTTGCAGAAGAGCTCCTGTTTCAGCATGCAGTGGGGGCTACTGCTGTTCAAGAAGGAGACCTAGAGGGGGAGAGTCAGTTGGGCTCCTCTTTCAGCTGCTTTAGTCCCATGCCCTGTCTTTAGAGAAGTGCAATCTATTCTGCAGAGCCCATCTCATTCCATGTGTTTCTTTATTGCTTTATCCTATCCTTCTTCCCCAAAGCCTAAGAAAAAAGTTTAGGGATAGTTTGGGAAGTTGAGAGAGGAAGAGAGTGAGTTGTCAGAATGGAGGGCGTGGGGCAGCTTTCCATTTCTTGTTTATTTCTGCTATATGCTCTGTTTGTAATGATCAAAGTAACTTGTGCCTTTTATATAATTCTCTGCTTGGAGCTTTATTATGTTCCACAACAGGTTGAGACTAAGAATAGATGAGATAATGTGAATGTTGAAATGTTCAAAACTCCGCAGCCTCTACACCATTACCAATTACAACATATAAGTGTGGTTGAAATGCAAGGGGTATGTCAAGCCAGAAAATGGCATGGAATGTTGGGACTTTGATGTTTGATGATATATTCTGAATACTTTTTAACATCTTAAACATTTTGTGGTAGATTTGAAAAATGAGGGCAATCCTTTTTTGTTGTTGCTTGTACCCTCATAGACCGGTATGACCTATTAAACTGCCAATTTGGGATTCTTCCCTGTTCTCATTCCTTATGTGGTCATTGACCTAATTCTGTCCATTCTCCTTACCACAGGCACTAACTCAGTCTTGGCCCTTATCACAGGACAGACAAATCCTTTTGTTCTTAAATTATTTCCCTATTACTTTGCAAGTGTTGTATGGATAAAGATGAACTTTTACCTATCTTTGATGTCTTCAGATAGCTATCACAAGACCTTATGGAAAGTGGAGGAAAATCAATGTTTGTTGATTTCTTGTTGATATTTCCTTTTCTGCTTTTGGTTTTAGAGTCTGAACTGAAGAATTTTTGTTCCAGAAATATACTGATCATCCTTGGCTTCTCCTCTATCATGGCTGTGATTGCCTTGATTGCTGTGGGGCTGACCCAGAACAAACCATTGCCAGAAAATGTTAAGGTAACTCAAATCTGAGAGGTTCTGGCTGGAGTGCGGTGGGGGAGGGGAAAGGGGTTGTGGTAAATCAGAGCAATACAGGAGGGGTGGAGGTTCTGGCAGCCCAGGAGCAAGTCAATATCCACTGAATTAGGGAGGTAAAATGGAATGATGCTCATTCTGGAAGAGGAAATGTCTTGAATCAATTAGTGGTAGGAAGATAATTGTCTTTATGCTTGTTCAGGAATAATTATTGTTACTACTTTAACAGAAACAAATACTTTATGGGGCGCCTGGGTGGCTCAGTTGTTAAGCGTCTGCCTTCGGCTCAGCTCATGATCCCAGGGTCCTGGGATCGAGCCCCACATTGGGCTCCCTGCTCCGCGGGAAGCCTGCTTCTCCCTCTCCCGCTCCCCCTGCTTGTGTTCCCTCTCTCACTGTGTCTCTGTCAAATAAATAAAATCTTTAAAAAAAAAAAAAAGAAACAAATACTTTATTCACTACATCCAGATATGTGCTGATACCATGTAGTGATATTTTGTGCTGATAGTCTATGATCTAGCACTGTCTCTCCTTATTCATTGTTTCACTGTGGATGTGTCACAACATTGCACTCTTTGATCTTCTTAATCATTATTACTATCACGAAAATAATAAAATTTATTAGAGAGCATTGTACAAAGCATTTTGAAAGTCAAAGATTGTGGAGAAGACTTGTTCCTCATCTTCAAAATATTAAGGAAAGTGGGGCGCCTGGGTGGCTCAGTCGTTAAGCGTCTGCCTTTGGCTCATGTCATGATGCCAGGGTCCTGGGATCCAGTCCCGCATTGGGCTCCCTGCTCAGCGGGAAGCCTGCTTCCCCTGCTTCCCACTTGCCCTGCTTCCCACTCCCCCTGCTTGTGTTCCCTCTCTCGCTGTGTTTCTCTCTCTGTCAAATAAATAAAATCTTAAAAAAACAAAAACAAAAAAACCCCCAAAATATTAAAGAAAGCAGCAATATCCATGGGAAAAAAAAACAGAGCACATACATGTATCAAATATAGTGATTTGAAATGAATTCATGGGTGGACACATTTCTTGGAAATTTCCACATTTGAAGAGATAGTTAATATCATTAAAAATAATTAGGATCGGGGTGCCTGGGTGGCTCAGTCGTTAAGCGTCTGCCTTCGGCTCAGGTCATGATCCCAGGGTCCTGGGATCGAGCCCCGCGTCGGGCTCCCTGCTCTGTGGGAAGTCTGCTTCTCCCTCTCCCACTCCCCCTGCTTGTGTTCCCTCTCTCACTGTGTCTCTCTCTGTCAAATAAATAAATAATAAAATCTTTTAAAAATAAATAAATAAATAAAAATAATTAGGATTGTTAACTCTGCTGTGATTTCTGCTTCCTTTCAAATTCATCAAAGTAAAATTTCAAATACATGAATATCTTACAAGTAGCTTGTAATATCATTATTTTAATCTGTTAATTAAAAAGCATGTGGAAAATTTAGATTTATGTTGTAAGTACACCATTTTAAACTTTCATTGAAATTAAATAAATGTATAAGTAAATAAATCTAAAAGGGCCCAGAATATGCCAATATGCTAATGTTGTACATATTGGCACATATGTACACATAGACGATGCCTTATCCAGAAGTTAACTTGACCATGGAGGCTCTGAAATACATGGGCAGAAGTTTATTTTCTTGTACTTGAAGATACTAAACTGTGAGACTGGAAAGATGGATGCATATGCCAGGCTTCTAAAACTTTTGCCACCCACCCAAATCAGTTGCTATATAGCGGAGGCCTGGAGTTACATCGGCATTCCTTTGCGACATGAACTCAACTCAGTGTTGCTGTGCACAGCAACCCCTTTGTCAGCTCAGAAGGCCGATATTATCTCATTGTCAATGGTCTCTTGCCTTTTAATGTTGGGTGATGTTGGCTCTCTTGGCAAAACTTCACTCACAGTTGAAGCCTCATGACATCTTGGTTCTGCTATTTGTTTATCAGCTGCTAAAGTCATGATTGCCCTCTTGATTTGACCTTTTTACATGTTCATTATTGCATCATTGGAGAGGGGCACTGCCTAGGAGGCAAAATCCATGACAGACTTGAGCTCTGTGTTCCCCGTGAATACTTCTGGTCATGGGTGACCTTCCTGCATTCACAGTGGTCATCACTGACTCTGTTGTGATTCTATGTTGTGCTGGCCCCACAAAATGGAACAGGTCTTTAAATAAGAGGTATGAGTATTTGAAGAGTAGACAATGGCATATGAAATGAATCTTCATAGCAATATCACTAGTTTATTTTACACAAAGATCATTTAATATATGCAAACTAGTCATTTATTAAGGTCATACACTAATCTTAATAAGATTGCTGGCATATATTGAGGGCAAAAATATTTTAGGAACTTGTCTTTGGTGATGGCTTTAAGCTGTGTATGCTGCCCAATATAATAGTCACTAGCCATATGTAGCTATTTCAACTTAATTAAAATAAAATAAAATAAAATAACTTTGTTCCTTAATTGCACTAGCCACATCCCAAGCAGTCAATAGCCTCATGTGGCTGGTGGATACTAAACTGGACAATGAAGACACAGAACATTTCCACTGCTGAAGAAAGTTCAATTGGACATTGCTGCTTTAGAGGATACTCTTTGATAATATCTCTGAAATCATTTAAAACTAAGTTTGAGGAGTAAGATATATGATAAAACATTATAAAATCTAAAATAAGGAACAAGAAATGAGACTTTTTCTTATGTGCTTTATAAACTAATACCAGGACCATCCCAGATATCCTGGGCTACTAAAGTGCTTTGAGTAGTTTGTTGGAATAAATTGATTTTCTTTCAAAAATTATGATTTAAAGGATAACACTTATTTCGATATTTGTACATTTGTTTTAAAAACATAACATCGAACTTCCAGGGAAGATGGTGGAGTAGGAGGATCCTAAGCTCACCGCATCCCATGGAGCAAGGTAACACCCACATCCATGTACATAACCCAGAAAACGATCTGAAGACTGACAGAACGGACTCTTCACAGTTAATGAAGAGAAGAGGCCATATCAAAGAGGGTAGGAAGGGTGGAGACATATTTGGAAGCTAAATGGACCTATCTGTAGGAGGGAGGAACAATACAGGCATGGAAAGGGGAGAGGACCAGACTGTCACACCAAGCACCCCACACGCACAGGGATCCTGCATGAAACCAGAGGGGCCTAATTTCCCAAGTTCTTATAGTCAGCAGGGATTAATGCCTGGAAATTTGAAAATTAGTGGGCTCAGTTCTGGAAGAGCCAGGAGGGTGAGAGGAAACGGAGCCCCCACCCTTAAAGAGATAGCACCCTTAAACAAACAGCCCTGTGGAGATACAGCATAGAAGCAGCAGTTTGAAAAGCATCTGGGGTGTGCAGGAGGGAGATTTGTTTACTAATCTCAGAGCATGTGCTTGGAGGGGCAGGGATCATTGGGAGACTTCTCTAAGAACAAAGGAGCTGGTGGATGCCATTTCCTTTCTCCACCCTCCAGCATAAACACATGGACACCTGTGAACCAGCGCTTCTCCAACACTACCTAACTTGCTAACAGCATACCCCGCCCTTGTGTTCTCCTGTGGACATGCTGGCTCCAGCCAGGCCTCACTCCAGGTCTCCTATCACAACAGACCTTACTAATACCACCCACCCTGCCCCCAAGTGCTTCTTGGGATCCACCCCCTCCAATCCAGCCACCCTTGGTTCTGGTGGCTACCGGTCCCCTTTCACAGCAGACGTAAACAAACCTTGCTAACGCTGTGTGCCCCCCCCCATCCCTGCATTCTCCTGTGTACCTGCCCCCTCCAGTATGCCCTTGGCCAAAGCCCATCCAAAGTGGTGCCACAAGCCTGGCAGTGGGCAAGCAGCCCTGATAGGCCAGCACCACTCCAAAGTGACTCCTGTCCTGGGGAGAGTGGAAGATAACCACACACACCAATCTGACTGCAGCCCCAGCAGTGGGCTGGCAGCAGATGTCTGGTCTGACTGCAGGTCCTGCCTGCCTGTGAAAGGCTCTCAGAAGACAACACAAGGAAAGTGCCCTACAGTTTGGTGTTACTGCATCTCTGGCAAACTCCTGGTCTGACTCAACTCAAGCTGAAAGTGGCCCTATACTGGCCCACTAACAACACACGGACCAAACTCTGCCCACAACAGGCAAAGAGAGCCATCACAAACAACTGGACTGAAGGCAAAAGCGGCTAAGCCACAACAGCAGGACACATGCATCACACATAGGAGATACCCCTGAAGCGCCAGGTGAACAGGGGACACTGCATGGCAGGGCACTATGGGACCTCTTCTTCATAAGGCCATTACTGTCAAGTACATGAGACATAGCCATCTTTCTTAACACAGAGAAACAGATGCAGAGAGTTAGACAAAATGAGGAGACAGAGGAATATATTCCAAGTGAAAGGACAGGACAAAATCACAGCAAGAGAGCTAACAAATGGAGATAAGTAATATGCTTGTAGAGAATCTGAAGTAATGGTCATAAAGATACTCACTGGGCTTGAGAAAAGAGTGACCCTCTTAACAAAGAGAGAAAACAAAAAAGAGGGTCACCTGGGTGGCTCAATTGGTTGAGCAACCAGCTCTTGGTTTTGATTCAGGTTGTGATCTCAGGGTTGTGGGATCAAGCCCTGTGTCAGGCTCTGGCTCAGCTCAGAATCTGCTTAGGATTCTCTCTCTCCTTCTCCCTCTGACCTTCCCCCTGTTCTCTCTCTCTTTCTCTCTCTTTCAATAAATAAATAAAATCTTTGGTAAAAAAAAAAGGAAAACAAAAACAAACCAATCAGAGATGAAGTACTCAATAACTCAAATTAAACCTACACTAGATGGAATAACTAGTAGACTGGAGGAAGAAGAAGAATGGATCAGTGACTGGAGGACAGAGTAATGGAAAGCAATCAAGCTGAACAGGAGCAAATAAAGAAATAATAAAAAAATAAAACCAGGGAATTCACCGACACTGTCAAGCATAAAAACATTCGCATCACAGGGATCCCAGAAGGAGAAGAGAGAGAAAGGGGGGCAGAAAATTTATTTGAAGAAATAATAGCTGAAAACTTCCTGAATCAGGGGAAGGAAACAGAAATCCAGATCTGGGAGGCACAGAGAGCCCTCAACAAAATCAACCTAAGGAGGTCCACACCAAGACATATAGTAATTAAGATGGCAAAAAGTAGTGATAAAGAGAATTTTAAAAGCAGCAAGAGAAAATAATTACTTATAAGGGAAATCCCATAAGGCTGTAGCTAATTTTTTAGCAAAAACTTTGCAGGCCAAAAGGGAGTGGCATGGTACATTCAAAGTGCTGAAAGAAAAAAACCTGCAGCCAAGAATACTCTATCCAGCAAGGCTGTCATTCAAAATAGAAGAAGAGATAGTTTCCCAGACAAACAAAAGTTAAAGGAATTCATGACCACTTCCAGAAATGTTAAAGGGGACTCTTGAGTGGAAAGGAAAGACCATAAGCAGGAGTAAGAAAAATAGGAAGCACAAAGGCAGTTAAAATAAGTATATCTATAAAAATCAGTCAAGGGATTCACAAAGTAAAAGGATGTAAAGTATGACACCATATACTTAAAACATGAGGGAGAAAGGAATAAAGAATGGATTCAAACTTAAGCAACCATCAATTTAACATAGACTGCTATATGTATAAGATGTTATATATAAAGGTAATGGTAACCACAAATCAAAAACCAGTAATAGATACGCAGAAAATAAAGAGAAAGGAATCCAAGTATATCACTAAAGAAAGCCAGGAAACCATGAGAGAAAGCAGCAAGAGAAGAAAAGAAGAACTACAAAAACAACCATAAAGCAAGTAACAAAATGGCAATATGTACATATCTATCAATAATCAGTTTGAATGTAAATGAACTAAATGCTACAACCAAAAGACATAGGGTGACAGAATGGATAAAAAAGCAAGACCCATCTATATGCTGCCCACAAGAAGCTCATTTCAGACCTAAAGACATATGCAGATTGAAAGTGAGGGGATGGAAAAGCATTTATCATACAAATCGAAGTGAAAAGAAAGCTGGGATAGCAATACTTATATTGTACAAAATGAACTTTAGAATAAAGACTGTAACAAGAGACAAAGAAGGATGCTATATAATCATAAAGGGAACAATCCAACAAGAAGATATAACAATTATAAATATGCACCCAATATGGGAGCACCCAAATACATAAAGCAGCTAATAACAAACATAAAGGAAGTAATCAATAGTAACATAATAATAGTAGGGGATTTTAACACTCCACTTACATCAATGGATAGATCATCCAAACTGAAAATCAACAAGGAAACAGTGACTTTGAATGATACATTGGACCAGAATAATCTAACAGATATAGTCGCAATATTCCATCCTAAAACAGTAGAATACATATTCTTTTCAAGTGCACATGGAACATTCTCCAGAATAGATCACATATTGGCCACAAAACAAGTCTCAACAAATTCAAAAAGATTGAAATCATACCAGGCATCTTTTCTGACTACAACACTGTGAAACTAGAAATGAACCACAAACAAAAATCTGTTAAGAGCATGGAGATTAAATAACATGCTACTAAACAATGCACAGGTCAACCAAGAAATCAAAGAGGGAATAAAAAAATACATGTAGACAAATGCAAATGAAAACATAATGGTCCAAAATCTTTGGGATGCAGCAAAGCTGTTCTAAGAGGGAACTTCATAGCAATGCAGGCCTACCTCAAGAAGCAAGAAAAATCTTAAACAACCTAACCTTATACCTAAAGGAGCTAGAAGAAGAAGAACAAACAAAACTCAAAACCACTAGAAGGAAGGAAATAATAAAGATTAGAACAGAAATAAATGAAGTAGAAACTAAATAGACAATAGAACAGATCAATGAAACCAGGAGCTGATTCTTTGAAAAGATAAACCAAATTGGTAAACCTGTGGCCAGACTCATTAAAAAAAAAAAAAAAGAGGTGACTCAAACAAAATTAGAAATGAAAGAGGAGAAATAACAACTAATACCACAGAAGTACAAAGGATTATAAGAGACTATTATGAAAAATTATATGCCAACAAACTGGACAACCTAGAAGACATGGATAAATTCTGAGAGACATATAACCTCCCAAATCTGAATCAGGAAGAAATAGAAACATCGAGTAGACCTATTATCAGCAATGAAATTGAATCAGTAATAAAAAAAACTACCAACAAAGAAAAATCCAGGACCTGACTGCTTCCTTGACGAATTCTACCAAACATTTAAAGAAGAGCTAATACCTAGTCTTCTTAAACTATCCCAAAAAATAGAAGAGGAAGGAAAACTTCCAATTTCATTCTATGAGGGCAACATTACCCTGATACCAAAACCAGATAAAGAAAAAAAGAGAACTACAGGCCAATAACTCTGATGAACATAGATGCAAAAATCCTCAACAAAATATTAGCAAACCAAATCCAACAATACATTAAAAAAATTATTCACCATGATCAAGTGGGATTTATTCCTGAGACACAAGGGTGGTTCAATATTTGCAAATCATCAATCAACATGATACATCACATTAACAAGAGAAAGGATAGAAATCATATGATCATCTCAATAGATGCAGAAAAAGCATTTGACAAAGTACAAAATTCATTCATGATAAAAACTCAACAAAGTAGGTTTAGAGGAAATATACCTCAACATAACAAAGGCCATATATTAAAAAACCCCACAGCCAACATCATAATGGTGAAAACTGAAAACTTTTCCTTTAAGATCAGAAAAAGACAAAAATGCCCACTCTTACCACTTCTATTCATCATAGTACTAGAAGTCCTGGCCACAGCAATCAGACAAGAAATAGAAATAAAAGGCATCCAAATCGGTAAGGAAGAAGGAAAATTTTCACTATTTGCAGAGGATATCATACTGTATATAGAAAACCCTAAAAGCCCCACCAAAAAAACTACTAAAACTGATAAATGAATTTAGTAAGGTCAGAGGATAAAAAATCAATATATAGAAATCCATTGCATATCTCTACACTATACATCTATAATGAAATAACAGAAAAAGAATGTAAGAAAACAATCCCATGGGGTGCTGGGGTGGCTCAGTTAGTTAAGCATCTGCCTTCAGCTCAGGTCATGAACCTGAGGTCCTGGGATCGAACCCCATGTCGGGCTCCCTGCTCAACAGGGAGTCTGCTTCTCCTTCTCTCTCTCTGCTTCCCCCATCCCCACTGGTGCTCTCTCTCTCTCTCTCTTGCTTGGTCTCTTTCTTTCAAATAAAGAAATAAAATCTTAAAATTAAAAAAAAAAAAGAAAGAAAACAATCCCATTTACAATTGTACCAAAAAAAAATAAAATGCCTAGGAATAAACTTTCTTTCACCTTTCAAGGAGGTAAGACTTGTACTCTGAAAACTATAAAACACTGATGAAAGAAATTGAAGATGACATAAACAAATGAAAGATATTCCATGCTCATGGATTGGGAGATGTCCATACTACCCAAAGCAATCTATGGATTTAATGCAATCCCTATCAAAATACCAAGAGTATTTTTCACAGAACTAGAACAAACAATCCTAAAATGTATATGGATCCAAAAAGACCTTGAGTAGCCAAAGCAGTCTTGAAAAAGAAAAACAAAACTGGAGATACCACAATCCTAGATTTCAAGATGTACTACAAAGCTATAGTACTATAAACAGTGTTGTACTGGCACAAAAATAAATGCACAGATCAACAGAACACAATTATATGGTCAGTTAATCTTTGACAAAGGTGGCAAGAATGTGCAATGGGAAAAAGATAGTCTCTTCAACAAATGGTGTTGGGACAACTGGACAGCTACATGCAAAAGAATGGAATTGGACTGCTTTTCTTACACCATACACAAAAATAAACTCAAAATGGATTAAGGACCTAAATGTGAGACCTGAAACCATAAAAATCCTAGAAGAGCATAGGCAGTAATTTCTTTGTTGTCAAGTGTAGCAACGTTTTTCTAGATATGTCTCCTGAGGCAAGGGAAACAAAAGCAAAAATAATCCATTAGCTTCTGCACAGCAAAGGAAATGATCAACAAAACTAAAAGACAGCCTACTGAGTGGGAGATGATATTTTCAAATGACATAGCCAATAAAGGGTTAGTATTCAAAATATATAAAGAACTTATACAGCACAACACAAAAAACCAAATAATCCAAATAAAAAATGGACAAAAGACATGAACAGACGTTTCTCCAAAGAAGACATATAGATGGCCAGAAGACACAAGATGCTCAACATCACTCATCATCAGGGAAATGCAAATAAAAACCACAGTGAGATATTACCTCACACCTGTCAGAATGGCTAGAATAAAAAACACAAGAAAGAGTTAAGTGTTGGTGAGGATGTGGAAAAAAGGGAACTGTTGTGCACTGTTGGTGGGAATGCAAACTGATGTGGCCACTGTGGAAAACAGTATGGAGCTTCCTCAAAAATTAAAAATAGAACTACCATATGATCCAGTAATTCTACTCCTGGGTATTTACCTAAAGAATACAAAAACATTAATTTGAAAAGATATATGCACCCCTGTGTTTATTGCAGCAGTATTTACAATAACCAAATTGTGGAAGCAACCCAAGCATCCACTGATAGATGAATGGATAAAGAAGATGTGGTACATATATACAATGGAATATTATTCAGCCATAAAGAAGAATGAAATGTTGCCATTTGCAACAACATGGATAGAGCTAGAGAATATAATGCTAAGTGAAATAAGTCAGAGAAAGACAAATACCATATGTTTTTACTCATATGTGGAATTTAAGAAACAAAACAAGCAAAAAAAGAGACAAACCTAAAAACAGATTCAACTATAGAGAACAAATTGATGGTTACCAGAGGGCAAGTGGGTGGGGGAATGGGTGAAATAAGTGCAGTATACTTACCATGATGAGAACTGAGTAATATATAGAATTGTGGAATCACTATGTTGTACACCTGAAACTAATATAACATTGTATGTAACTATACTGGAATTAAAATAAATAAAAACTTATCATCTCTTCATGACCATACCTCATTCAGCAGCTCTTCATTTGTTCACAAATTCATGTATCAACAATTATGTATTAAGTATCTGTATTAGGTACTGTATTTTAGCTACAGAATTGGGAAGCCAGTATAGATATGATTGAGCTTACTATTAAACACATTTAATAGATGATACAAATTATTAATTATAGTTGTGATGGGTGCCACCAAGTAAAAGTTTTGGGAGCTAGGGAGTCTTCCCGGAAAGAAATGACATTTACAGTAAAATTTGAAGTATGATTAGAAGTTAGCCGAGATAGAGAATGATAGAGAGTATTCCAGGCAAAAAGAAAGCAAGTCCAAGAATCTCACAGATAAAGATGGTGAGGGAGGTGGTTCAGTCAGAGTCTTGCAAGTCAGGTTGAGGATTTTAATTTTAATCCTAAGAGCAATGAGAAGACAGTAACTTGATCAGATTTGTGTTTTGAAAAGATCACTCTGGCTGCAATGAAGTAGAGGGTGGGGTGATAAGAGCAGATATAGGAGAGGAGGCTATTACAGTAGTTTGGAAGGAGGAGAAAGTTTGGAGTTAAATTTTTGAAGAAAATTTTTTTGTTTTTGAGGTATTGGATATCCAAGGAGAAATGTCAAACAAGCAGTTGGATAATCAGATCTGGACCTCATAGAAGAGGTACAGACCCACAGTGCTCCTTAGAAATATAATGCAAGTCACATTTTAATTTTTCCAGGAGCCACATTTTTAAAAAGTAAAAAGAGATTAAATTAATTTTATTTTTTTAAAAGATTTTATTTATTTGTTTTGAAAGAGAGACAGAGAGAGAGGGAACACAAGCAGGGGGAGTAGGAGAGGGAGAAGCAGGCTTCCCGCAGAGCAGAGAGCCTGATGTGGGGCTCCATCCCAGGACCCTGGAATCATGACCTGAACCAAAGGCAGACGCTTAATGACTGAGCTACCCAGGTGCCCCTGAAATTAATTTTAATAACATATTTAATGCAATTAATTACATCCAAAATATTATTTCAATATTTCATCAAGATAAAGAATTATTAATGAAATATTTTCCATTATTTTTTTATGCTATCCTCAAATTCCAGTGTGATTTTTTAACTTAAATCACATCTCAATTCAGACTACAGTTGGCCCTTGAACAACATGAGGGTTAGGAGAGCCACCCCCACCACACAGTCAAAAATCCACGTATAACTTTTGACTCCCTCAAAACTTAATTGCCTACTATTGACCAGGAGCCTTACCAATAACATAAACCATTGATTCTCACATTTTTTGTATGTTGTATGTATTATATACTGTATTCTTACAATAAAGTGAGCTACAGAAAAGAAAATGTTAAGAAAATCATAAGGAGAAAAAATACATTTATAGGACTCTACTGCATTTATCGAAAAGAATCCATGTATAAACGGGCCTGCACAATTCAAACCTGTGTTGTTCAAGGGTCAACTGCCATTAACATTTCAGGTGCTCAATAGCCACATGTGGCTAGTGGCTGCCTTATTGGACAGTACAGGTCTAGACTAAAGATATGTCTCTGATGCCTTGATGTATTGAAGCCCTAGACATGGATGAGATTAGAGGAAGAGGGTTAAAAGCAACAAGAGGGCAAGGATCAAGTCCTGAGGAATTCTAGCATTCAAATACAGTGCTTGCAGTTTATAAATCATTTATATTTTTTCTTTCCAGGAATGCTGTGAGGAATGAAAGATTATCCTCATCTTATGTAGATAAGCAAAATGAAGGCCTTTGAGGTTCTCTTGCTCAAGGCTCAATATCTCATAGATTACTACAAGAATTATGTAGGATTAATAAATGCAAATGTGAAGTGATGAGCAGGTGTCCTGGTCCACTGTGGACACTCAGTGATTGATAGCTCATATGTTACCATCTTTGCAGCCTGTCTGCCTGGTCACAAGTTGCCATTTTATCCCCCCTTCTTCCCATCGAACTCACCCTTGTCTAACCCAGCCCGGGTCAGTCCTCCCATCCTGATGATCCAGTCCTGTCATCTTCCTGCCTGATCCAGTTTGGGTTCAGCCTTGCTGGGGTGGTGGTGGCCTCATGCCCAGGCCATATCTAGCAAAACACAAGAACTCCTTATTGTACTGATGTGTTGTTTACTTGCCCAGCTACTGAGATGATAAGGGTATTGAGGATAGGGCCTGGGTTTCATTTGTCTTTGTATGCATTTTATTATTCATTCACTCAACTTACTCAACAAATAGTCCTTGACCATCTACTCTTATTTTAGGTCCTAGGTATATAGCAATGACTAACACTGGCAAAGTCCTTACCTTCATGGAACTTAAGGTCTAGTGGAAGAGATAATCATTAATCAAATAATCACAAAATAAATATTAAATTACAACCAGCAATCTGACTTGGCTGGTTGCCTCATGGAAGTTTGCTGATTCAGTGAATAGAGTAACATCTTGAACAGGTAAAACTGGCCCCTCCTTGGATGTGAAAAGCATGTGAAGGACCAGCCTGATGACAGAATCTGTCAATGTGGAAGGCAGGACCCTGCCTCCAAATCCCCTGGAGACCAGGTTCCCTATTCTCACCCCCAGGCCCTAATCAGTTTGAACCTCCAGATTGTAGGGTCTGAGAATCTACACATTGAACAGGCATTCTGGGACATTCTCATGCCATTGAAGTCTGGGAACCACTATCCTATAGATATGCGATAAACACTTAAAAAAAAAAAAAGGCCTTAATGAACTGAAGAGTCATTTAGCTATACCTAAGTGTCCCCTTGGAAACTGCCTTTGTCCTGGTGAACCCAGGTGGGGAGGTAGCTTTCAGATCTGTTCAGTTCATCACTTCCTTAATTTCCTGCTCATTAGTGAACACTGGCATTTAGTGAGTTGTCAGATACTCCTTTCAGCACAAACATTCCACATTCTGGCACACACAGATCCCCACAAGGTTCTCTCGAAGGCACCAGACTGACCCAATACCAAACTACATGCCTTCATTAACAGCTGCCACTTCTGTGGAATGCCTGTTGGCTCAGGGACCAGACGATTTTGATTTCAGTCCCAGATCTGTTACTTCCTGCTATGAGACTTGGGCAAGTAAGTCTCTCTCTCTATCCCTCAGCTTCCTCATATGTCAGATGGAAGTGGTTGCGAGGATTACATGGAATGATACTAGTGACTCCCTTATCAGAGTATACAGCACATCGGAAGCCCTCAGTGGAGACCAGCTGTCCACACTGCTTTGAGGGAGATGAGTTCTAGGGAAGGCTCTTTGCTGCAAATGTGTTAAGGTCCCCAAGCTGGTGCTCCCAGGATTTCCAGCTGCTGCTAAAGGGTAGTGACCTGTCTCCATACATCGGCTTTTTCACAAGGAACTAAAGTGCTATTCTTCGTTAAGCATTTGTGATTGTATCTTTTTATGGAGAATTTGGAAGGACACACTCCAATTTTCAACCTCAAATACTCCTGGAAAATATCTATATTATTTTTACTTCATTGGATTTTAATGTTGTCTTGTTTAAAAAACAATACCTGGAGAGGTGCCTGGGTGGCACATTTGGTTAAGTGGCTGACTCTTGGTTTTGGCTCAGGTCATGATCTCATGTTTGCGGGATTGAGCCCCACGTCGGGCTGTGCTCTCAGCGCAGAGCCTACTTGACATTCTCTCTCCCTCTCCCTCTGCTCCTCCTGCTTGTGCTGTCTCTCTCTCTGAAATAAATAAATCTTAAAAAAAACCCCCAAAACCTGGAGCTGGATGGTGGTGATGGTTGCACAAAGTGTGAATGTACTTAATGCCACTGAACTGTACACTGAACTGTACACTTGAAATGGTAAATTTATGTTTGGTGTATTTCACCACAATTAACAAACCAATAGCAATAAAACTGTGGTTTGTATTGAAGGTCTAGTAATATCAATTAAAGAAAAAAGAAAAGCAGAAAATGATCTCTGTTTATAGGCCCTGCCAGCATTGCTGTAGCTAATGGAGACCTGATTTGTTTATAGAGTACTGGAGTCAAATTCGAAAGGATTAGCTTTGTTTATTCAAAAGGACTCACTGAGACAAACTGGTGACGTTGCTAAAAGTACAGTTAGGGTGCCTGGGTGGCTCAGTCGTTAAGCGTCTGCGTTCAGCTCAGGTCATGATCCCGGGGTCCTGGGATCGAGCCCCGCATCGGGCTCCCTGCTCCGCGGGAAGCCTGCTTCTCCCTCTCCCACTCCCGCTGCTTGTGTTCCTGCTCTCGCTATCTCTGTCTCTGTCAAATAAATAAATAAAATCTTAAAAAAAAAAAAAAAGTGCTTTAAAAAAAAAAAAGTACAGTTAAAGCTACAGGTACTTTTAAGAAAGATTCTGAAGAACCAATATGTCTGAAGTGACCGAGAGAAGTTAATTATCTTACTGTTGCCTGTGTTCCCTGGCTTCTGGGGGGGTTTTTTTGGGTGGCGGTAGTGGTGATGGTGGAACGCAACCCCGATGATACTACTTTATATTAGACTGTGAGTATTAAGTTCTTTTGGACTGGAAGGAGTTCAGGAATCATACAATTCTAACCCCCTCATTCATTCATTTGTTCAACAATTGTCTGTTGCATTTCTTCTTCGTGCCTAACATGTGGTAGGATATCCTGTGGTGGATGCTGGATATACCATGGTAAGCAAAACAGACCTGCCCTAATAATGTAGCTCACATCCTTATGGGGAAGACAGATATTAATCAAATAGCCACATAGACATGTAGTTATGCATCATGGTAAGTGCTGCCTTTAGAGCAAAAATACAGGTACTCTGAGCCATGGATTAGGAGGTAGAGTCAAATCTGAAAAGGTCAGAGAAGACTGGGATCTCAGGTGGAGGGCATTCTGGGCTAAGGCTCTGGAACAAAAGCTATGTGGCTTATAGGGAACTGAGAGCTGGCCAATGTCAGGGGAGGTGTTTTCTGAATGAGAAGACTCACAGGGTTGAACATCCCACTTCTGCAGAGCCAGGAATAGAAGTAGATCATATGATGCTCAAGTTTTCTATTTCTTTCCACATCTCGGGAGATTTACTCAGATGGCCGGACCTATGACATTTGTGCAGGTAGAATTACTTCCATCTTAGATTTTTATTTTATTTTATTTATTTGACAGAGAGAGAGAGACTGCGAGAGAGGGGACACAAGCAGGGGGAGTGGGAGAGGGAGAAGCAGGCTTCCCATGGAGCAAGGAGCCCGATGCGGGGCTCCATCCCAGGACCCTGGGACCACGACCTGAGCCAAAGGCAGACACGCAA
>NC_058408.1:122673545-122688694 GCF_002201575.2 Neomonachus schauinslandi
ATCCCAGGACCCTGGGACCACGACCTGAGCCAAAGGCAGACACGCAACGACTGAGCCACCCAGGCACCCCTAGAATTACTTCCATCTTAAGGAGAGTCTTAGCCCACTTCCCCATGGCCTCCAGTCTCTGTGAGCTCAGGGTCTGTGACCACCCACATCTCCAGGTCTGCACCAAAGGCCCTACATTGGTGTCTCCATGAACCAAGCAAGGTCATTTTTATTGTTCCTTTTCCTGGAACACTGCTTCTGTTCACTCAACCATAGCTTATGAAGATCAGTTATGATTGCTAAAATCATGTGCATGATCAAAAACTAGCTTAGGATAAAGTTGTATATACACAGTAAGATGGCAGCCATATAAAAATTTATTTAGGAAAGACTGGAAGGAGATAAATTAAAATAACAGTGATGCCTAGTTGGTAGGATCTTAAATGCCTTTTTTTCCCTTTCCCCTTCATTTTATAGATGCTATTTAGTAAATTTTTAGTAGTCTTAAAATAGAAAGTAATATTGAAATAATATTAGGGGAATGTCTTATCTCTTCATCACTACACATCTTTGATTTTTCTTTAATGTGAAGAATGTACTCACAGGGGCTTTTAGAAGTGTTTTAAATATGAGCTACAGAGAAACACTGGATAGGAGTGATAGCATGATGCAAAGCACAGCATTGGTCAAAGCATTTCTGTTGGGTAGAGATTTTTATTTTAAACAGAATTCTGTTGTCATGGAGTCTGGGGAATGCTGGCTCAAACAAAGGCAAGTTTCTCCACTGCCAGACTCTCGGAAGCATTCACTACCTAATGGGTTTGTGAGCCCAGGAGAGAGAGAGAGAGAGAGAGAGAGAGAGGGGTCGAGAGAGTGAGCGCACTCAGCATCCCCCAAACTCCTGGGAAGGCTTATTTGCCTAGATCCTTGCAGGCTTAGTGTTCTCTGGAACATGATTGGAAAATGCTGGTATGGTGAAAAGGAACAAAAGATGGTGGCTACCCGGGCTCTAGATGGGTCTTTGAAGGCTTTCACCATCTGTACCTTCAGTTAGATCCTTGAACTATACTGGACACAATCTTTCAGCTCTCAAATAAGAAGATTACATGGAATGAACTTATAGCTCTATGATGGGCCAGCTATGAAAATGAGTAAATATGCTGACAGTTTTGTAACAATGAAAGGCAAACTTCCAAAATGCTCAAACAGAATTTTCACACAATCAAGCTTTTATCTGCCCCTCAAGCTGTAAACCATTTCCGAAGAGAAAAAATATTTGGCACATTTGGGCAGGTTAGCATTCCAGCCTGCTGTATACACAAGGTGGAGTGCCCTCAGTTCCTGGGTTACAGTATACACTGCCTCCCCCTCAAACACTTGCCAAACCAAATGGTGCCCTCAGTTCCTGGGTTACAGTATACACTGCCTCCCCCTCAAACACTTGCCAAACCAAATGGAGCGAAACTTTCATTTCGCAACCACCTCACTGTGTAAGGCCTTCGAGAAACAGGCTGGTAGAAGCAAGTCTGATTCCTTTGCTCTGAGGGAAGAGTGGCTTTCATGTCAACAAAGACAGACTAGAATGTCTTGATCCCAGATAAAGGCTGCTTGCTGCTGCTGTCTCAGATTTTATCATAGGCCACTGTGGTTGGAACATTTTCTGGCAGGAAGAATTCACTGACCCTGCTAGGGAACAACAGAATTTCTGCTGTGTAACCCCTGAGCCTCTCTCTCCACCCCAGGAGGCTGCCCATGGTTCCAAAGGCTCCAGACCCCAGGCATTCCCCAACGGGCCTGCGATAGTCACTACCTAAGTCAGTTCCTGGTTTCCTCTCACTGCAAGCCTGTTTGCAGAGGAGTCCGTCCAGCTTACTTTCTCGCCAAGTATACAGGCCTTTTCTTTTTAAGGTCATAATGCTCATTGCCATAGGGAGTCCTGCTGTGCCTAGCTAGGCCGAGGACATGAGGTTACAGAAGGCCAAGGATCTGCCCTCTGCTGCACACTGATACTCTCCTAATCTGGAGAAACAGAAGAAAGCTTGACACCTCAGCAGACTCAGCTTTCAGCTATTGCCAGTGGTCCAGGGAGGTCTCTTGAATCCTCATTCTTGTCTTCTTTCCTCCCTGGAAGTTCTTAGGTTCTTACCAGGTGGTAAGACAGTATGGAAGGATATATATAAAACAACTGCTGAGTTAAGTATTATCAAGAGGCAGATGGCACTTTGAGGTCCACAGCAGTGAAGTGTGGTGAAGAGTGGTTGGCTCACATTTTAGACGTGCCTCCTTTTTCTCTTCCTTCTGCTTCCCCGTTTACTTTCCTCCATGTTTCTGTCTAGTAGAGGGATGATAAGTTAAAGTACAGGTACCATCATGCTCTCCTCACAAGCCCATGGCAGACACTTGTTACTCAACCATGGCATTTTTCCTGTTTAAACTTAGGGATGTAACCAAAGATGAACATCAAATGATCAAAAGGGGCATTCGGCAGTCTACTCCTAGGTAAATACCCAAAATAAGTGAGAGCTTATATCCACAGAATGACATGTGCAAGGATGTTCCTGGTGACTATATTCCCAAGAGTCCCAAACTGGAAGCAACTCAAATGTCCATCAAGAGTAGAATGGATAAAAATACAGTGCATATAATAAAATAGGAAATATTCTACAGCAACAAAAAGGGATGAACTATGGCTGCACACAGTCTGGAGGCATCTAAGAGATAGGGTAGAGCAAAAGAAGCTAGACATAAAGGAGGCACACTGTGTGAGTCCCTTTTTGCAGCTCAAAGATAGGCACAACTCAGCCGTGGTGATAGAAATCAAGACAATGGTTACCCTCAGGAGGAACTGAGAGGGGCAGTAGAAAATGTTCTGAATCTTGATCTTGATCTTGGTGGTGTGGTGTATATGGGCGTGCACATATGCAAAAATTCACTGGGATGCACTTTGCTGTAGTTATCCCTCATTAAAAGTCTTTAAAAATGATTGTTCTGCCCTTGGTATATGGAGCATAAGGTCTTGGGTCTGACTCTGATCCAAATCCAGGCTCTGTCACTTATTAGCGGTGTATCTTGAGTAAACTACTTAACCTCTTTGTACTTTAATTTCTCACCTATATAGCAGGGATGAACAGAGTACCTACCCTACAGCACTGTTCTGAGGGTTAAATCAGATAATTCTCATGAAAAGCCTGGTACATTTAATGTTCTCGTGAAATGTGTTGTGGGGACTTGGTTCTTTCCCCTTTCCCCTCTGACCAATGAGTTCTTTCTCATACTGTCTTTCCCCTTCTTTCTTCCCACCTTCTTTTTTCCTTTATTCTTCCTTTCATCCCCCCTCCAGTCATAAGAGCCCTGACCATGAAAATACATATCTTTTAAAATTTATTCAATACAATAATTAGTTACATTCATAAGGAAAAAGCAAGCATGCTTAGTATTTTCCATGTCTCTCTTCTAGTCCAGGCCACATACCAGACCAATTAAATCCCGTATCTGGCAGAACACAGGCATCTCTAGCTTTGGGGGCTCTCCAGGTGATTCTGACGATTCCAGTGTGCACCCAAGTTTGGGAACTACCGCATTCATGGCTTTCTATTCCCTCCATGTTGTCTCAGCTGCTTCAGCATCTGGTTCTGATTCCTGGCTGCCCATCAGAATCACCTGAGAAGCTTCTAATCAGTAGTGAGGCTCAAGCCCCGCTGTGGGTAAGGCCTGGCTATTTCTAACGTGCTGCCAGCACGAAGAGCCACTATTCTAGAGGGATTGGTGTCCTGTAGTTCTTGTGATCAGGGCGACACCAGGCAACTCCTCTCTCCACACGTTCCTCTTGAATTAAAATACGTCTCCTCATGTTTTTGAAGACTCTTGTCTTTGTTTCCTTTCTGTTGCAAGCTGAGTATGGCGAAGCATAATGTAATCCTGATAAGTTCTTGATTTGTTGTTTTACCCTCAGTACGGGATTGTGCTCGACGCAGGCTCTTCTCACACAAGTTTGTACATCTATAAGTGGCCAGCAGAAAAGGAGAATGACACAGGGGTGGTGCATCAGATAACAGAGTGCAAGCTGAGAGGTAAGATGAAGGAAAAGGGGAGGGAGACAGTGGGGCATGAGAGGAACATATGTGAGAACATGTATGGCAGGTGGGGGAACACATGAGAAAAAGGAAGTTCAGTGAAGAACATAGTGGAGCCGCTGCTCCTGTTATTTTATTGTCACTGTAAAATAATATTGAAATCAGTCCTGAACGATGGAGCCCTTGAAGAAGAAACAAATGTAAAAGTCGTCGAGTCATAGTGGCTCCCGTCAACATGACACATCTGTGGGCCATGCACCAAGTACTGAAAATACATGATTTCATCTTCACAGTCTCCCTGGGAAGTATGTCTTACTATTCCCATTTTTTAAAAATGAGGGCACTGATGTAGAGGGAGGTTATGCCACTCGTTAAGGTTACTTGAGCTAGTAAGTGATGGAACTGGGGTTCAAATTGCTAAGGAGACACAGATTCTATACCTGTTTATTCTAACAAAGGAAGAAACTCCACTTCAGAAATTTCAGGGGACTGGCCATGATCACATAGCTAGTTAGCAGCAGTTACTGTTTCTTCAGTGTGCCTGGTGCTTATTTTAATTTCTGTTCTAAATTTCTTATTTCTCCTTTTAGGTCTTCTAGGAATTAGTGGTGTTAGTTACAGTTTTGTAGAAGAAACATGAAAAAGCAGATATATAGGGTAACTATAAGATCCCCATTTAATTTTTTTAATTCAATTTTTTATTTAAATTCTAGTTATCCCCCTTAAAATGTGAGAGAACCTGTTAGGGAGGTTATGCAATTAAATGTGAAAATTGCGCCATCCAGCGGCAAAATTATTGAACGGTGGACAGACCCAGCCTGAGGTCTGAAAATAGATCCTACCAAGGCCAGGTTCAGAGAGTTACCCTCTAAGTATAGCAACCTAATCTATATCACATCAAGAAATTGTCTTCTTTGATTTTTCTCAGAAAACACCAGTATTTTGCTCTAATATTGTCCAGGTGTGTCCTGTACTTTTAAAAAAGATTGTCATCTGCTTCTACATCTTTCCATAGGTCCTGGAATCTCAAGATATGCTCAAAAATTAAGCGAAATAGACATTTATCTGACTGCATGCATGATAAGAGCCACTCAAGTGGTTCCAAAGTCCCAGCACCAAGAGACCCCTGTTTACCTGGGAGCTACGGCAGGCATGCGCTTGCTCAGGTACAGCAGCATGTGGACACACAGAGTGGCTGGGGGTTAGGTTGGGTAGTGAGAGCCTTTGAAGTTACGGGATAGCACCACGCTTCCCTAACACCCCACAGTCTAAACATCCTAACGGTCCACACTTCAGAAAGAAAATCTCAGTAAGTGGGTAAAACTCCCAAACATTTGGTATGTGTAATGGTGGGAGTTTAAGTATATTAAAAAAAAAGTCTTCTTGCCCATCTCCCCACAGAGAATTCAAGGGGGAAGGGGCACAAAGAGAAATGTTGAGCCTATGTACTCTGGGATTTGAGGCTACCAATTTAGCCATCCAGTATCTGGGAGGAGAAAGACCAGAGGAGACCCACAGATGTCCCAAGACACAACTAATCACAACTAGCACATCTTCACTGGTCACCACTTAGTACCTGTGTGCATAATTTGTTTCTTTGTTCATTCATTCATTCAGCTTGTATTGACTGCCTACTCCGTCCTAGGACATGAAAGTAGGTGACTCAGCTCTCAAGGAGATCAGAGTTTCAATACAGGCCATCAATTCTTTAACAGAGGAGTGCTCAGGGCTGCTATGGGAGCATACTTGGCCCTGCCCAGAATGGGGGGAGAGAACATATGAGCTGAATCACAAAGGAGTTGGAGGGTGGAGGAAGGACATATTAGAGGCAGAGAAGACGTCATGCATTCCATTACCTATGTTTCTTCCACATCTGTTATGTGGCAGACACTGTTCCAAGTGCTGGGGATACAGAGTGAAGAGGACAAAGTCCCTGCCTTCCTGAAGCTTGTGTTCTAATAGATGTGCAAAGGTAGGGTTGAGTGAGAGACCAGGGCATACTCAGAGGACTATAAATAGTTCTGCATGAATAGAACATAGGCTACATATACTAAAAAAAAAATAATAAAATGATGAAGCAGCTTGTATTTGTTGAGCCCTTACTATGTTGTTAGCACTGTGCTTTAGTCATCATAATTCTATGAAGAGTTATTATTAACTTTTATTAACCAGATAAGGAAGCCGTGGCTTACAAATGTTGAGTACGTCACCCCAAGGTCAGTCACATGCCTGGTAAAGTGGTAGAGCCAGGATTCTGAGTGGAATTCGGAAGAGGCAGGGTCCAGCTCACAAAGTGCTTTGTGTGCCACGCTGGGAATTTGGTGTTCATCTGAGGGCTAATGGGAAGCTCTTATAGGATGGTACACAAATGGTCACACTGGGAGAGAGGTGGATTGGGGGTAGGGGATGGGGAAGAAAACTGGGGATAGGGAAGCCAGGGGTAGGGTGTGAAGCTATTCAGATGAGTGGTGAGAGGGTTCAACGCTGGTTGGAAGACAGCATCCTCTGACCCGGAGGCTCTCAATGTTGGAAGTAATTGCATCCCATATTCACTAGGACAACCCTGGAAGATTCCTTCTTTAGGTCTCAGCATCTCAGACAGACCCAATAACTGAGATACAATATGAGGAAGATTTTTTTCCCAGTCTGGCCCCCCAGTGGAAGTTGGGTATCTGTCCCAGGACACTTGCCACCTGGTATCTGCTACAGCCATAATTAGAAACCTCAAGCAGAGCCTGACTCTGGAACCAGCTGGAAGCCACCAGTGATGGCTAATGTAGCATTTGTCATCTCTAGGTGTAGCATGCATCATCTCTAGGTGTGATGATTAAATAACATCCAGCCACCACCACCACAAAAATGAACATTACTTAGATAATATTTTGGAGCCAGGGAGCAACAACAAAAATGGTATTTTAGGAAGAGCAGCCTATGTAGGGACTGGAAGGATTTGGACTTGGAGAAGAGGGCCAAAAGACTAGTTCTGCCTCACCCAAAAGGAGGGCTCCTCAGACAGCCATGTGTGGGAATCTCCACGTCTCTGTTTATTCCAGGGAGTTATGATTTGCTTGCTAGGAGAACTGCTGGAAGCTGAGTACTTGTAGTTATTCAAACGAAACTGGTAAATGCAGCTCTTCCTTTGTGCAGGATAGAAAATGAACAGTTGGCAGACAAGGTCCTGGCTGCGGTGGCGAGGAGCCTCAGCAATTACCACTTTGATTTCCAGGGTGCCAGAATCATCACCGGCCAAGAGGAGGGCGCCTACGGCTGGATTACTATCAACTATCTGCTGGGCAAATTCACGCAGGTGATTATCTCGAAGCACCCAGGGAGGGAGCTGGCTCCCTGGGGATCAATGCCATTGCTGTCTCAGGCAGTATTTGGATCTGTAGCCAGAATGAATGTTGGATGAATGGACAAATTAATTTATCCCCACATTTGCAAGAACTTTATTACAAGAACTTTTCTTATTGGAGAAGAAGGAAGTCATATCTTCGCCTTAGGGAGACATAGAGGAAATTAAAAATCTATCATGTAAGAAAGAAGGGGGGGAGGAAAGAAAATATATATGTATCTTACTCATTTTTGCAAAAAGAAACACAGGAAGGAGAAACCATACTAAAGAGATTGGTTACCTGGTAGGGGGAAGGAGTAGAAAGGAGCAAAGGAATGAGAGGGGAGGGGGATATCTGACAGGCCTTTTATAAAGTTTCCTTTCTTTTAAGGGGCACCTGGGTGGCTCAGTCAGGTAAGCGTCTGCCTTCAGCTCGGGTCATGGTCCCGGGATCAGGCACTGCATCGGGCTTCCTGCTCAGTGGGGAGTCTGCGTCTCCCTCTGCCCGCCATGCTCCCTGTTCATGCCCTCTCTCTCTCTCTCAGTCAAATAAATAAATAAAATCTTAGGGAAAAAACTAACAACAAAAAAATAGCTAATATTTGCCTAGTGCTATGTGTCTTGTGCTGTGCTAAGCACTTTTCATTACTGTCTGATTTCATCTTCAGGACAACTACATGAGGGATTCTCTCATTTTCAAGTCTCAGATTGAGGCCTAGAGAAGGTAGTTATCTGCTCAGGGTGACATGGCTATTGAGCGAATGAGTGGAGATTTGAACTTGAGTCTTTTTAGCCCAGACTCCTTGTTTGTAAACAGTGGCTATGCCAATTCTGTGTTGCTGCAGTCTGAGCTCTATCTTTGAAGCCCCTCTTTTCCTGCTGATCTGATGTTTCTTGTTGATCTGATGCAGACTCAGGAGCATCCAGTGAGCTTTGTGTCACCTTATGCCCCCCTTCCTTCACCTTAGCAAGTCCCTGAGTCCAAGATATAGTGTGAAGCGGGTGTCCAGAGACAGCTACCACTGGTGACTGTACTCTCTTTCAGAAAGTGAGTTGGCTCAACCTGAAGCCAAATGAAGACAGTGATCTTGAAACCTACGGGGCTTTAGACCTTGGGGGAGCCTCTACACAAATCACTTTTGTGCCCCCAAACAAGAAGATCGAGTCTCCAAGCAACACTCTGCACTTCCGCCTTTATGGCAGGGACTACAGCGTGTACACGCACAGCTTCTTGTGCTATGGGAAGGATCAAGCCCTCAGGCAGAAACTGGCCAAGGACATTCAGGCAAGTATAACTGAATCCAGACCCATCCTCCCCATATCTGGGCCACCAGCCCCCACATCCTGTTATTGTCTCTTTCTACTTCAGTAATTGGTCTGAACTTGGTTACTGTACTTTCCAAACCTTTATAAGCAGGATATCTAACTACATCTGGTCAACCCCTGTGAATTGTCCCATCCAGACATCACCTCCTGTGTTTGTGTACTGCACTGTCTCCAAGGACACGACTCAAATCCTTTCTTGCAAATAATTTCTCACCCCTGTGGGCTTGACAGTGAAAATTACATGCTCGAGTATTGTTGGGATGGGTGTGTAATTTATAAGCTCTTTAGCACTTTTTAGTCTCCATTTCCTACAACTGCAGAAAACAGGGTTGTTAGAAGCAACCTGGAGGGGAGGAGAAAACACTCAGGGAAAATGCAGAGTTTATCCATCAACACTTCATGTCTTGTCCCCAGATGCTTTTTGTCTTCTGAAGATAAGAAAAGTTAAACACACTCAAAATCATGTGAGCACCAGGCACACCCTGACAAACACACACAGAGGAAGGCTGTCACATCCAGCTGTTCCCTGTCTCCACTGAAAGGACAACCAGTTCTCTGCTCTCCTCCGAAGTTCCTGCTCTGGTTCTCAGAAGCACTGTCAGTAGGTGACCCCCACTGGAGTAGGCGATGCTGAGAGATGCTTACTGAGCCCCAAGGCTCCATGAAGCCTTTTAGCCACAGCAGCCCCCTTTCTTCTCTTGAACATATTAGGTTGTGGGTTAAAAATCATTTTGATACTTGGCACTTTCAAGGCATGTTGCTTCTGATTTTTTGCTTGGAGGTGGGGTTGGGGTATGGGCAGTCTCCTCCTGGAGAACTACCCCCGGCTCAGACTTGTGAGAGCCTTGAGTGTTCCTTGTGAATCTGCTTCTGACCTATGTATTTCTTTTTTTTTTTTTTAAAGATTTTATTTATTTATTCATGAGAGACAGAGAGAGAGAGAAGCAGAGGGAGAAACAGGCTCCCAAGGAGCAGGGAGCCCGATGCGGGACTCGATCCCAGGACCCTGGGATCATGACCTGAGCCGAAGGCAGACGCTTAACCATCTGAGCCACCCAGGCGCCCCTGACCTATGTATTTCATTTCATTTCATAGTACTAAGCACTAGTGGACATTCCAAACTAATGGCATTTCTGCCAGCTTAAGCTCTATTAGCTTTCTATGAATAGCGAAAGTTGATTCACATCTGATACCATTTCTGGTGGCTATTATACAAATCTGACTGTTCCCAAGGGTGAAAAAGGCATGGCAGGGGCATATTGATGCCAAAGCTATTACAAAATTCCTACACATTAAGGAAGTCAGAGTGGTGCTTTTTGTATCCAACACGTTTGCACATGATGTCTTCAAGTGATTTTTCCATTCAGGGTACAAACGGAATCCTCAGGGACCCATGCTTTCACCCTGGATACGAGACAGTAATGAATGTAAGTGATCTCTACAGTAGCCCCTGCACCAAGAGATTTGAGATGACTCTTCCATTCGATCAGTTTCAAATTCAGGGCACTGGAAACTATCAACAATGCCGGCAAAGCATTCTTCAACTCTTCAACACCAGTTACTGCCCTTACTCTCACTGTTCCTTCAATGGGATTTTCTTGCCACCAGTTCACGGGGATTTTGGGGTAAGTTTGTAAAATAATAAGGTATATTGGGGGTTAGGATGATTTGGGTTGCAAGTTGTAGAGCAGATGCCTACAAAGGGTTTAAATAATAGGATTTATTTTTCTCTCATATGATAATAAGCCTTGAGGTAGATAATTCAGGGTTAGTTCTTTGATTTAACAATGTCAGGACTTGGGATCAGCTTTTCCATTATCTTCTTGGCCTTTTTTTGTGGTGCTAAGATGGCAGCTACTGTTTCACAGGCAAAAAAAGAAAGAAGTTTCTCTTGCATACGTTTCTGTCCAATTTTTCAGTAGTGCCAACAAAAAGATGCCATTGGCCAGAATTTGGTGAAATACACACTTCTAAACCAACCTGTGATAAAGGGGAATGGATTACTATGTTTGGTTTAGACTAATAACTATTCATCCCTGGAACTGGGGAGTCTTTCCTACACATATTGCTTTCCTCTACATGGGTGAGATCAGGAATCTGTAAGCCAGAAGAAGGAGCTGGCTGTTGGGTAGGCGCACCCATTGGGATCTGCCATAGTTGGCTTCTTAATGTCAGAAGAAGGAGAGGCAGCAGTTAGATGTCTCTGCTAAAGGCTTTCCTCTATAAACCGAAGTTAGAAATTCAAGAAATCCCAAGGAAATATTGAAGATAGCATCATTTGCATTACATTTTGAACAGCTGGGGGACTCTTTGAATCCCAGTGCCAGTTTCTTCTTAATTACTCTAGAATAAGATAAAATATTTGAGCAGAGGTAGAAGAGGTGCCCCTTGATCTACTCATAATTCAAATTTCATATTTTGGTCCTGGAGATGAAGCATTATTGTAATCATAGTTTAGTAGTATATTGCAAAATTAGCTACCATCAGTCAAGAGGCAGTTATTGACTAAATAATGTATATACATTATCTCATTAATTACTTAAGATATCATGCATAGAAACAAGGGCTTTTGTCTGCCTTCACACTCTTTCTCCCTTTTTCAGAAAACAGATCAGCATGTGAGAAGGGAGGTTCGACTCTCCAATGGGACCCCAGCAGGAGAGTTTCTCCCAAGTCTCCTGGCTCAGCCCAGTGTCACAGAAATAGCTCCCTGGATAGAGCACAGGGCCTGTAGTAATTGCACCTGGTTTAAAATCTGGCTTTGTCACTTGTAAACAATACAAGCTCTTCATTCCTATCATCTCTGGGAAAACAACAATGGGCGGTACCGTGGATCCAGGCTAACCTTTACCGTGGCCCAGACCACAGTTACTCCTCCCCTCAAGGTTCCTGAGGGAAATAACATGCCAGGACAATGCCTGGCAGAGTAATACTTGGTTATTTAGCTCCAAACCTAAATTCAGAACAAACTAGAAATTCACCTGGTTGCCCTATAGCTGAGCTGGCACTTAAGGCCCATATTGGACTTTTTTGGGCCAACGCCCTTGCCCTGGATCTAACTGCTGAAAGATAAAAGAGGGGGCCACAAAAGGGAGGAAGGTGTCTAGGGGTGCTGGGGACAGCCGAGAGCCCTTTTCATTCCAGTCCTTGATAGGAAGTACCTCTGAAGGAAAAGAAACATACTGTTGTGTATTGACTTTTTAACTTTTCTGAAAGCTTCACCTCCTGGGAAACATAGCCCAATTCTTGTCTTCAAGCTTGAGCAAACCCTTTCTACTTGAGGGTGGCAGTGGTGGAATTTCTTACCTTTGAAAGTGATTCCTCCAACCTAGGTAGGGAGAAGTGGAGAGTTGGAAGGGGTGAAGGAGACTTGCACTCCCCTTGGATGCCTTTTTGTTTGGTCTCTTAGCCCTTCACTGAAATTGTTCTCTTCACAGCCTTCTGAACCTCAGCTTGGCAATCTCCTTACATTAGCTCATCGCTTTCTTCTGAATAGGATCTTTCCCCTCTGAATACAGCCCTCAGGGTTCACACTGTACCTGTACCTACTCCTGCTTTGGCAGTTTCTGTTACAGAATGGTTTCCCCCTCTGTAATTTCTCCCTAAAGCCTAAAGATTTTTTGGGGGGGGGTCTATTTCCTCATTTATAAAATGAGGACAGAAATGCCTATCTCCTTGCGAATTTTGAGTAATAATCCAGACAATGGTGGTGGACAGGTGTTTACCAACCAGCTCTCTGGGGATGTAGGGGCTGGTTTGTGACATTTGCCAATTTACGTGGTATAAGTACTCCTACCACGGTCTAGTTTAATCAACATAACATCAGCTGGCTCACAAAACTCTTGAAATTTTAACAGTTAGCTCTTGTGAGTGGGTAAGAGCCACCTCCAGCATATCACTGTCAGTAGCAGAAAGCTAACATACCCTAGCACCAGGTGGGCCTTTAGTAAGGTTAGTTCTTTCTCCTAACAGTCCTTTTTCTAGGCTGTTATACCTGCAGAAGTTCCCACTGCCCAGTCCTGCATCTGGAAGCATAACTATTTGCAACACAAAAATCCAGCTGCATTCCAATTATTTCCAGGACCAGTTAGCCTGGGTATTCTCAAGCCACAGAGAATTTGCAGGGAAGGAAGGTTTGCCATAATTGCATTCAGCACTGGTGATTTAATTCTTACTCTGTAAATAGTATTAAAAACTGTCAATTTTTTTTCTCAGTTTGGCTACATTGGTTGCTAGACAGAATCCAATTTGTAGGCAAATTAGAAACACCCAAAAGGAAGAGGGAACATCTGCAGGGAATTATTTATGAGGTAATTTAGGAAATTTTTAAAAGTTCACATCGTATCACTTACATAAACAAGAAAGAATATAAAACAAATTCAAGAAGGAACTGGAATTAAAGAACATTAAAAACTTATTTGTTTCCATATGTATACATATACTTGTGTGTATGTATGTGTGTATTTAGCTCTGAGCTTCCTAGTAGCCAAGGGGAGAAAATCAGATACAGTTTTTATTATGCATAGCATGCCAGGTCCCAGGGCAAAGCAGAGCTATTCAAAAATTGTTTCTCAAGGATATTTTATAAAGGAGATTTTATTAGACAATGTCTTTGACCATATTTCTTAAAATTACAATTTCTTATAGCAACTGTCACCTAGAGGCATGATATTAAAAAGCCGACTCAGTCACAGCAATTCTGTGATGGACTGAGGCAGTATAGGTCTTTGATAGACATTCAACTTGAAAGAAAGAATTCAGAGTGGCTGAAAAAGGGGGAGACAAATATCTTTCATCTTCCATAAATATTAATTATCTAAGCTGGAAATTGGAAGATGAGGAGCTGAACTTTTGAGGCTCTATGTTCTCTAAAGATGGCCTAGAGTGTTACTATTCTCAGTTGCTGCTTAAATATGGGCCCACAGGTTATAGATACCAATCAAGTAAAGGTTTATATGGTAAGGTTAATCCCTAATATGGAAATTAAGAAGCTGATCACAAATTTTGACCTCAGTAGTTATAAGGCGCCTCCCCAGTACTGAAAGGCAAGGTCAGGGATTCTTAGAGCTGAGTCAGCATTTCCCTCGAGAATCACCATTGGGTCCATTCTGGCAACAGAATATCTGATGTATTGAGTCTCCCAAGTCACACCCCAAGAACAGAATCAGGATGATTTTTTTTTTCTTCAAGACTTTCAAAGAGTCATCTACCACAGCCATAGGAGGAAACTTGGTGATGTGTCCTTGAACCATCTGATTTTGATCAGTGTATCCTTATGAGGTATTAAAAGAAGAAGGTGGGTTTTGTCATTATCATTCTTGGGATTAAAAATAGAAGCATTCTGAATAGGGTTAAGGTTTCTTTTTCATCACATAATATAAATAAATCAAGGAAAAAATACTCATCCTAAACCTCATCATCCCATCCCATTAACACTTAATTTTTCTGGGTTCAGTTCTACTGCATGTTAGTGTAAACAATATTCCACCCTAGAAAAGACCTTTCCAAGGGATTTAAGAGGCCACATTAGATATTAAACTCAATTGAGTGTGTTTCTGAAGAGCATATACAGACAGGAAGACTATCAGGCCTCGACACATGGAAGACTTTCAGAAAGATTGACAGGTAGATAAAATGAAAAAATAAATATGAATAGGAGTATGAATGGACTGGTTCTGGAGCAGGGGAAGAGAAATGGATGACCTTATTCTGGAGCACAACTGTCCAAGAAAGAAAGATGAATAGACACATTCCCAGCTCAGACAACAAGCAGGATTTGCCCTTGATTCTAATTCTAAGACTTGATCTCTACTGTGGCTACAGAGAAATAGTCATTTCTATATGGAATATAAAAGTAACATTATTATCTGAGAAATTTTTAAAAATCTATAAAGGAGAGAGTTTTAAAACATTACTTCAAATTTGATTCAGGTGTTTGTAATAGTTAGGAGGGCATATTTGTATTTTTTTTAAAGATTTTATTTATTTGAGAGAGAGAGAGAGAGAGTGAGAGAGAGCACGAGCAGGGTGAAGGGCAGAGGGAGAAGCAGACTCGCCACGGAGCAGGGAGCCCAACACGGGGCTCAACCCCAGGACCCCAGGATCGTGACCTGAGCCGAAGGCAGACACCCAATCGACTGAGCCACCCAGGCGCCCTGGCATATTTGTATTTATTTTGTTTTCTATTCCTTATATAATGGTATTATTCTCCAGTTACATATTGCTTATTTGATTCTCTTTTGAGAGAGGACCTAAACCTTAACCTGCACAATCAAGGCAACACCTGGGAGTAAAATATCCAGGTTGTCTGGACAGCCATCCATGTGTGTGTGGTGTGTGTGTGGGGTGTGTGTGTGTGTGTGTGGGTGGGTGTGTGTGTGGGGTGTGTGTGTGGTGTGTGTGTGTGTGGGGGGTGTGTGGGGGGTGTG